>NC_141153.1:62712139-63012139 GCF_053477565.2 Lygodium microphyllum
CACTAATAGCTTGAGACCTATCAAGGCTCTCACATACATGAATTGAGAGCTCTTGGTGTTGACCACAGAATCCATCCCACCAACTCTTTCGTAGGATCCCATTAGGAAAAGCTTCGGTATGGGATAGAACCACCATGAGTAGATGATTAAAGCTCCTTATTTTCAACACCAAATGGAGAAAAAATAGATTTAAACCCAAAATTAGGAACTTCAACATATGGATAGGATAGGCCCTTATTTAAAACATAATGATGTATAAGAACTACTATACCATGATGCATAGGAGCTCCTTATTTTCAAGACCTAACAGAGAATAAATAGATTCAAACCCAAATTCAAGAACTTCAGCATATGCCTCCTCCTACCATGATGCATAGAAGCTCCTTATTTTCAAGAGCAAACAGAGAATAAACATATTTAATAAACCCAAATTCAAAAAAGTCAGCATATGCCTCCTCTATCATGATGCATATAAGCTCCTTATTTTCAAGACCAAACAGGGAATAAATAGATTCAAACCCAAATTTAGGAACTTCAACGTATGCCCTTATCATGATGCATAAGAACTCTTGTACCATGATGCATAGAAACTCCTTATTTTCAAGAGCAAATAGAAAATAAATATATTTAATAAACCCAAATTCAAAAAATTTAGTGTATGCCTCCTCTATCATGATGCATAGAAGCTCCTTATTTTCAAGACCAAATAGAGAATAAATAGATTTAAGCCCAAATTTAGGAACTTTAGCATATGCCCCTATCATGATGCATAAGAACACCTATACCATGATGCATAGAAGCTCCTTATTTTCAAGAGCAAACAGAGAATAAACATATTTAATAAACCCAAATTCAGAAAATTCAGTGTACGCCTCCTCTATCATGATGCATAGAAGCTCCTTATTTTCAAGACCAAACAAAGAATAAATAGATTCAAACCCAAATTTAGGAACTTCAGCATATGCCCCTATCATTATGCATAAGAACTCCTATACCATGATCCATAGAAGCTCCTTAATTTCAAGAGCAAACAGAGAATAAATAGATTTAATAAACCCAAATTCAAAAAATTCAGTGTATGGATAGGATAGGTTTATCAAAATTCATAGAATAGACCCAAATTTCCCATGCAGAAGGCAATCTTTTAGTCTATAAGCTTTTGGTTTACAGGTTCCATAAATTCTATGTATCATGGTTTATGTCTACAAGTTCCAGAAATTCTATGCATCATGCTTTATGCACATTCCATGCAGAAGTTTACATGTTACAGAGAAACCATTGATGGGTGACGCATGATGCATTGATGCATATGCATGAAAGAGAGAGAGAGAGAGAGAGAGAGAGAGAGAGAGAGAGAGAGAGAGAGAGAGAGAGAGAGAGAGAGAGACCCATTGATGCATGATGCATGATGCATTGATGCATGTGAAAGAAAGAGAGAGAGAGAGAGAGAGAGAGAGAGAGAGAGAGAGAGAGAGAGAGAGAGAGAGAGAGAGAGAGAGAGAGAGAGAGCATACCTCTATTCACAGCACAACCTCCATTCACAAACAGGCATGGCGAGTCCGTTCCGGTTTATACAGTAACAGTAGAGAGACCAACAACAACAATCACCAACGGCTCGTGCAATGAGCAAGAGAGGGAACAATGGCTCATGCAACATGATTGGCAAGTGTAGATGGAGGAGCCCACTCGTTCGCCAGCGGACGAGATTGAATGGGGGAGCTCCCCCGCCCTGTGGAAAGCTGAAACAGGGTGGGAGGAGCATTCAATACTCCTCGCAACAATTGCTATCGGGTGCCCCCAATGTGTAAGAGGGGGACACCCTTTTTCCCCATTTGGCCCTTTCCATTGGCCAAAACCCAAAGACGTGGGCGGTTGCGTTCCGGTGTGTAATGGGCCTAAAAGGAAGGAAGGCTCCTATGCCCCTAGCAATACTTTGCGCACATGGACCAATCCATAAGCACGCCTCTTTCTTCTGCCTGCTGCGAAAAGTGCTCAACTTCTTGACCTCCAAATACCCTTCTCCAATAGACCAACATTATCCTTCACATCCCTCCAACATCCTCTCTCTTACCCAACCATGTGGAACAAAAATCACCAAGATCCCACTTTTACCACAGTTAATCATAACTTTTCACCTTCTCTAATTTGAACTCAAAAACCTAAACTTCTGACGCCACATGAAAACAGAGCTACCCAATCCCCTTCCTCATATATATGCCAACCATCTACATCATTTTCTGCTATCCTACAAGTACTTCCTGCTTTTGCTTTGCACAGGTACTTGCACTGCAAACAAACCTGCTGCTCTTCCCTCTCCTAGTATGTACTTGCAAATAAAACTCCTAGCATGCTGATGCAACTCATTATCCACATCTACTTCTTTGTTTATTTGTGTTAGCTACTTCTGTGTTTGTCCACATCTCCCTACTATTGCAAATCAATTGTATGCCTCTATTCGAAGGTTTTCCCTCTTGTTTATGTTGACGCTAGCTACAAAGTGTGCTTCCCAGTCAATATTATCCTTCCATGTCAAATATATGTGAGTGTAAGGCATGTATTGCTGTTAGACATCCATTTGTCTCCCATATTTTGTGCTCAAATCTATTGTTGAACAAGCAAGGGGGCAGAATCTATTAGTGTGGAGGAATCCATGTAGCATCTCTTGCCTTTTTGCCTTGTCAAGAAGCAATCGGTACATACAATTCAACCCCCCAAACCATCACCAATTCCCAAACTACAAGATGCTCTTCCACCACCCAAAACTAGGCTCCCAAGCTGCTAGAAGCAAAAAGCTTTGAACTTCCAAAACATCTAATCGAAGAACAGCAACCAAAGAAGATTGGGGTATTCGGTATATGGTGTACTCTTAAGAGAATTTCTTCACAACATTAGGCTATGGTTGTGGAAGTTTGATTTCAGCTAACATCCACCTCATCCAAACAACATCTTAGGTGGTTGCACAAGTGGCTCTATATTGTGCCTTTGTGGAAGAAAAAGCAATAGTGGGCTATCACTTGTTGCTTCAAGAAATGACACTCGAGTTCAAAGTAGAGCAAAAGCTTGTACTAGATCTCCAAAGTATATGTCACCTGCCCATGGTTGCATTCCGTTTGCAGATGGATCCATATAGTACGATTCGTCTAGTCCGGTCAGATGTGTACGATCCGTTCAGTTTTTGTCCCCCCCTTTTTTTTTGGAGTTGGTGTTCAAAGTCACCATTGTCTTCGTCGCCGATCTCCTCCATAGAGTTAGAATCACCAAAGATTGTTCTCACATTTGCATACTTTTGAAGCATCAACATTACAGGTGGAAAGGTGGAAAGAGGGGTGGTGTGCTAATAAAATTTCCATTTTTCCACCTTTCCGTGGGTAGAACCATGCCTCAACAGCATGGTGAAGGGGTTCAACCCCCCTGCTCTTTTTTTCAATTTGTGTTACTGTTATTAGCCGTTTTTAAAAAGTTTTGTAATGCTTTTAGTTTTATTAATTGTTTTTTAAAAAATTTATTAATTGTTAAAAAAAATCTAACATCAATGATTGTGTTTAATCAGGTATTCAAATAATAATTACTATGTCAATAACGATCAACATCCATAGCATCTCTTCATTCATATGTGATGCGGGAAGTGTCCGATGTGTAAACAATTGCAAATGAAAGATGGATGGACACTTGTTGACCACGAAAAGTGTCCGTCGCCTAGTGTGTAAGCAGGTGGCGCCCCCAAGCAACTTAAGTGGGCAGAGACTGGGCAGGTAATGGCGGTGTGTAGCCAGCCTAAGTGACGCCCTTATGCTGCCCATTTTTGGCATTCTTTCGGGGCCTACTTAGTAGGAACAATGCCTCAATGCCTCAATGCCGAGAGAGAGAGAGAGAGAGAGAGAGAAGCTAGAAGATAGAGTCGTAACCACATAAGAGACAGCAGCGCCGCTCACGTTCGGTGATGGCCTATCCGTTCCACCCCGGATTCTGAGCTTCGCTAATTCTCTTGGACACAGGCCCAGGAAGCAACGATAAAGATAAAAAGAAACAAGGGCGATGGCAGGCAGGCATTTGGATGGCGCAAGGAGTCTAGCTGGGACTGTGTGCCGTCCTCCTCTGCATCTCGTAGCTTACACTCAATGGCGTGGCACTGTGTGCTGCACTGCCTGGCCGTCTGCACCTCTTCGGGGCGCAATTCGATCTGTTATTTGTCAAAAGAGGGGATTGCACATGTGGTCATGGGTGGGGCTTGTCTCTTGCCCTGGTGCTATGCTGGTGCCCAGGAGGCCTTTGTATGCAGCAGCATTAGGTAATGGCATTGCATTTGCAAGTACTGCCACCACCACTACACTTATTGAGCAGGATGCCAGCTCCCAGCAAAGCACCAAAGCCTATCCTTTCCCTGAGTTGGAGCCCAAATGGCAGCAGTTCTGGGAAACCCACCAAACGTTCTGCACACCGGATGCTGTGGACACTTCAAAGCCCAAGTTCTATGTTCTCGACATGTTTCCTTACCCAAGGTTTTGCATCTTCCCTTGTTCTACAGTCTGTGTACTTATGCTTTTTACAACATATGGTTGATTCCCTATAGGCATTTCAGCATTACACGTGTTAATTATTGTAAAGAAAGTTACACGAGAAGAATCCAAAAGCTTCAACAAGTCATGACGTGTTTCACTCTTAATCTGAAAAAAGGTCACAAACTTATCCTGTAGCTCAAGGGATGCAACTGGATATCTAGATTAACCACCCTCATAATACCATCACCAACACATTGGTCCTTAAGGCACTTCCACAATTTTGCAATTGTGTCGTGATCGCTATTAACTTGCATAATGGCTTTGTTGTTTTGCAATGTAAACAATAACATTGGGAGTGTGTTTATTACCCCTCTTTGTTCTAATAACAATGTCTGAGGTCCTATTCCCTTCCTTTTGTGATGTTTCAACGACCCTATATATTGAGTAGAGGCTTGATGCAAGTCTTCCGTTCTTAGCTAAGGCATTGTGATTAGCTTTGGTGGAAAATGCAGCCACAAATTGATGCTGATGCTGCTTCGAGTATATCTGATGGTTATAGAGGACCTCCAAATCTGCAGGGGATGGGAGTTGCCTTGGCTGGCCTCTAGGAGTGAAACACTGCTTCTTGCCACTTCAAGCAGTCTTCAGTAGTGAAAATGCAGCTAGCTATAAGGACATCTATGACCTCGATGTGCATGCTTTGAGGGATTGTGTTTTGGGACTGTTTAGTCCGACCACCATCCTATCTCTCCATCTCTATATTCTTTTGGGACTCCTAGTCCCCGATTGGCATTGGTGTCGTGGCCGAATGGAGTGTCTCCTTGACACATATGACCTTTGAGATTTTGTTATAGTCCTTTTACCTTGACCTACCATGGATTCCCATGATGGAGTGATCTCAGACTTGGCATCTTTATGGGATCGGTTGAATGCCAAAGCCCCCTCTTTTCTCTTTTTAAGTTATACTAAGATTTTGTGCTCGTATATGTAAATCGTATTTGGACCGCCATAGAGGTTTGGAAGAGATTGGCATCTCTCTATTGAATCCAGACATTTGAGCATCGATTATCTCTCAGGTTGAAGCTATGATAGCTTTCTATTGCAGATACCCCTACAATGAGAAATCACATCCATAAGATGGAGGAGATTTGGGATGAGCTTGCATCCCTTGGTACGGACATTTCTTTGGGGGACCTATGTATGAGACTTCTCTTATATCTTCCATAATGGAGATATGATGTCTTCTACACTAGTCTTCTCACTTCTCATAGTTGGGAGACTATCACTTGGGAGGAGCTAGTCCCATTGGTGCTAGAGCAGGATGCGTGTCATAGTGAGAAAGATTTTGGTAGAGCTTGTGCACATAGCTGTGCTTTTGCAACTTTATCTATTGGTACAAGACAAGCCAAGTAGAAGTAATGGAAGAGGAAGAAGTTGGAGTCACTTTTTAACTTTGGTTTAGATTTTGTGGGGAAGCATAGAGGATATCCCATGTGTCCTCATTGTGGAAAGACCTCATACCTCGAGGAGAATTGTTGGAGAAAATGCCCTCACCTTTATTCGAGAAGGAAGAGTGGATTTACATGGGAGCCTTTGTCTACCTGTACTTTGTCACCTGCTATCACCATTGAGTTTGTGTTTTTGCCCATTTCTTGGGTGGAGGAGCCTTCTCTGATTGTGTTACTTTTTTAGTAGCCTTGGCTTATTGACAATGGTACATTGAGTCATATAACTCCTCGAGGTGATTTGTTGCAAGATCTTTGTTTGTCAATGGGCATCGTCATTGTTAGTCACATCTCTTCGGTGCCCATTGACAGTGTTGGCACCTTACCTCTATTATTTGAACATCCATCGACCTACATGTTTCGAAGGTGGGTTGCCACCTTATCTTAGTTTATGGCCCTACTAGATTTTGTATCCATATTGTCTTCATGGAGCAAGCCTTCTTTGTTGAGGATTCTTCTATAGGAGTCACTTTTGTGATAGGTTGGAGAGGAAGCTATATATTCTTCATTTCCCTTCCATTGTGGGGGACCCTCTGAGGTATATTTCTATAGCTATACATGTTCCCGGTTGTGCACTATTTATCCCATAGGTTACATCCAATCTCCGATCATCTCCTCCCGTAGTTCCCTCGTATCTCCTATCCCTTTTAGAGGGGGATGATGTTGGTGATCTGGTTGTGGATTTCTTGGCCCTTTGTGTTTCAAAGGGGGACTTCCTAGGATCGTAAGGAGTTTCTTCAAGGATTTTAGTCTACCTTTGGCCTTTTATGCAAGTAGCGACCCCTTTTCTTCATCATCTAGCCACCATCCCCTACCACTTGGCCCTCGGTCCCTATTGTTTCTATGCAGCTTATGGTGCCTTTGATAGTTCCTCGCTATCATCTCTTAGTTGGGCCAGAGGCTTGGCTCACCCATTCCGGAGACTGGAGTTTTTAGGAGCGATCCATTCGAGGCCTTACCACATTTCTTTTTTTAATACTTTTGGCTGTCCTGTGTGTCCACATTTTGGGCCTAGCTACTCTATTCCCAGTTGTGGTTCCAATTTGCATATATAGAGACAGTCTATCCTTCGCTCATTATCTATCATTGTTCCTTCATGATTTTCCAACATTACAGCCTTGTACCTTTAGCCATTGCAGTCACATTGTTCCTTTTCTTACCTGTGTTCTTTCTCTCTCTCCTTCTCTTTGTAAAACTTGCCTATTGACATGCCATTTCTAGCTAGTCGGAGACCCTCCAGGAGCTGGTGACATGCCTAAAAGAAACTACAATAGTAGATGACAGTAGTTTGAGGGCTGTTTCAGCCAAGCAACATCATATTTAACATGTTCTAGTAGCGGAGATAGCTTTAATGGCCGTCTAGATTAGGTAGGAGTTGATTTCTTCAATTTTCTCGCGATTGAAGTGCAACATTCTCTCTCATCCTCTAGCCTATTTTCATCCTTTCCCAATAATTTCTAGTAAAATCAGCCATTGGAGGTGGAGATTTTGACTAATCTTTGTTGTAAATCCTAATTTACAGAAAAAATTAGGGTTTGACAGGCACTGTTAATCCTCGAAGTTAAGAAGATAGGAGGACAATGGAAAAAAGGGCCTAGGCCACAGCCGGCCATGTAAAAAAGGGGATAAGGGGATGACCGCCCAAAGGGGATTTAGGGCTTTGTATATAAAGTTCAAAAAGTGAACAAGAGCTCATTCTTTAGTGTGTGGCAAAGTGGACTCTTCTTCTTCTCTCTTTCTCTTCTCTTGCTTGCTTGTGAGTGCTTAAGGGAGGGAGTGAGCTTGTGAGAGCGAGGGATCTTGGAGGTGAAGCTCTCCACCTTCTCCTCTCTTCTTTTTCTCTTCTCTTCTCTTCTCTTATCCTACGCATGGCTATAGAGGATGAAGCTTGGAGAAAGAGGCTTGAGGATGCTTGAGCTTGCATCACTAATCGTGGAGCTATCGGAGTGCTTGTGAGAGGAAGCAACTCAATTGGACATCAAGGTAAGCTCACTACACTCATAGAGAGGGATAGCGCGTCGGCTATGTGAGAGGTAGCCATTAGTGCTCGCTTGAAACACTTGAACAATAAGCGGTCCGTGGGTCTTGGTGGTTAAGCTTGTACTCGCTTCTACATTTTGATTCCATTGCCAGGACCAACGGATTCAAGCCTTGAGTGCTTGCGCGCTCCGAATCGAGCATTGAAGTAGGGTTTTTCCCAAACCAGTGCTTGAGCTAGATACATAAGAACCGAGGGACTTTGAAAAGGTATTCGATCTCCTTAGCAAGTAAATTTTTAGCTTTTTGGATTTGGAAAAGTAGGTTGGAGTAGTGTAGGTGTTTGCCTTGTGATTTGGATGCATTAGGGTAGGAAAAAACAAAGAAAAAAAAGAAAAACAAGCATTGGGATTTTTGCTGTCATAACAAGGCAAGAGGGTTTGATTTGTTTGCCGATTTACATTTTGGAGTTTATTTACTATTCCAAGTATATACAACTCTTTCCCTCCACCTATAGCTTCGATTTAGAGGTGCATGCGACAGGCCATGACCTAAATTGTGTGATTCAAGCGATTTATTGTTGCGTCGGCCAAAATCGTGCCGTGTTCGGCCTGTCCGAGTGATGGTGATTGTGGGCTAGGTCCCAGAATCGGCTCTTGGCTCTCCTGTATTCGGCCATTTGGCCCACCACCATTCGGACGCTTAGGACTCGACTTGGCTGAATCAACCATTCGGCCTATCTTACTCGGACACTTGGAAATTCGGCCGTCGGCTGAACCCCACTCGGACAAGCGGATATTCAGCGTGTGGCCGAATTCACCACTTGGACCAACTTTGCACTCGGCCCATTTGACTCAGTCCTTGGCCATTCGGCCCAAATCCCCATTCGGACAAATCACACGGTCCTCGGCCCCGGTCGATTCGGGCCACTACCGTTGGCCATTCGGTCCTCGAACAACCATATTCGGATCAGTTACATTTGGCCCTTTTCTCATTCGGCCCTCGGCTACTCAGACTGGCCGAATCGGACATTCGGCGCCTACAATTCGGACCTGCTACGCCGAATTTGGATTTTTTCAAAATTTTAACGTGTAGACCCTAAAACCTACCGAAAGACCATATAGAGCCAAAAGCACATCATAGATCTATCACTAGACTAAAATCTAGAGCAAGTAGTTCAAAACTTAGCTATGAACGGTCCTTCAAATTGCGCATGGTATTTACTGTAACGGCCCTGCGGGCCGTGGGGGACTACCCCCCTTGGATCCTCACAGAGGGGGCTCTACCCCCCTCCGCACCTTCCCCAAGTAGGCTGGAGAGAAAACGCGCGCTGTGACAGGCCCTCCAAATTAGATCTTAGTGTAGTAATGGCTCCATACAAGCATAGATTCTCGCTTGCAAAATAGGAACCAAAAGCCCATACCCGCCGAACAAAGACAAACAGAGACCCTAGAATCTCAAAGGGCCAATCTAGCCAACAAGGGTAAAAAGGCCACACCACAAAAACATGTATATGTTGCATTCGGACTACATCTAGTCAAAGCGGAATGCAACAACATCAAGCTACAATTGTTGCGAGGATGACTAGACATGATAGTCCAAACAATAGTGTTGGGAATAAAGGCCTCGTGTCTTTTAAATGTGCTCGGGTGTGAAGATACCCTTAGCACTTGCACTTACACATATATATCTATCTAAAAACCTAAAGGTACACACTTGTCATTGTACTTATAAACATGCTCACTCTCTACTCTGCTCTATCTTACTCTCTCTGTCTCTCACTGTGCGTAACGACTCTCTCTCTCTCTCTCTCTCGATCCCCGTGCCCAACCGGTATCTACAAATTGGTATCAGAGCGTAAGGTGTTGCAGACGATCGTCAGGCTGAGGCAGAAAACCAGCGTGGTGACGAGACAGCTCAAAGGCGAGTAGGAAAGTCGTAGGCAGGCTCATGTGCTCGAGAGACGGTCGACAAGTGTAGGCCTGCAGTATCGCGACGTGATGGACTGGCGACCAGGTGACGGTGACTCCATTGGACGGGACAGGGTAGCGGGCAGCAGTCGACGGGACTGGGCAACGTAGGGGCAGCAGTCGACGGGCGTGTTGCATAGCGGGAAAGGTCCCGTGCGTCACGAGATGGTGGTCTGGGAGGCGATGTGACCAGTCATGGATGGCGGTTGGGCAGGTCAACGGGGCGCCCCCCTGTCATTAAAAAAAAAACAGAAATTCTATTTCTTCAAAATCTCCTCTGAATTTGCCTCCTCTCCTCCGGGTGTTCACACGCGCACAGACAGTGTGCATTTAGGCCCAAAAACTTGGGGCTTTTCCCAGTTTTGGGGATTGTGATGCAGGACAAACAAATCTGCCTGGGAAATTGCAGGAATTTGTGACATTTTGTCCCCAAGATTTGGGGCTTTTCATGTACATGCACAAATTGGGCTGAAATTAACCCAATTTCTCGACATTGAGGCACATTGGACCCCGTGCAATTTGGGGCATTTGCAATTTGGGCAAAATCTGTGCAGCAATTGGTCATTTTATGTACATGCGGGTTGAATTCCACGCAATTTGGACATCAACACTTGGTAAAATTTGGGGGTTTTGCTGAAAATTCCCTATTTTGGCAAAATTGGCCTGTTCTATGCATGACAGAGAAAATGCAGATGTGTGGTTGATGCTTTGAGCACAAAATTTTTGGGGCTTTTGACCGTTCGTGTCAAATTTTATGCCCGTGGGTACTTGTACAACAGAAATTGCAGCTGAAATTTTGGGATTCCTCATGTAATGTGATGCATATGCCCTTGGAACATCTGTAATCAGTTGGATAATGCTGTAGCACATGGTTTGGTGCTTCTGAAAATTTAATTACAGATCTGAAATTTGTGCTTCTGCGTGGTCATTTATTGCTGATTGGTACTTGTTTGTACTTTGGTTAATTGGGTGATAGTTTGGGCCTGCATTTGCTGGTTTTTTGGTCACATTTGGGCTGAAAATCATGGTTGGCAGCAATGATAGCAGTAATCTGATGCACATAAAGAAGCTTGAAGGCGCACATAACTTTGCAGTTTGGCAAAAACAATGCTACAATATCCTAGTACAAAAGAAGCAGGCAAAGCCGATCAAAACCAAAGGGGCAAAGCCCGCGGACATGGAATAGGACGATCGGGATGAGTTAAATAAGCTTGCACGCTCAACCATAGAGCTATCGATTTCTAATGCCTTGCTCTTCAACATTGAAGGTTTGGATTCTGCATATGCTATATGGACTAGATTGGAAGAACTGTATGCACAAAAGAGTGTTGCAAGCAAAGTGTATTGGTTAAAAAAGCTTATGGATTTGCGTATGAAAGAGGGTATAGTCACTTGAGTGAGTTTAACTCAATTTTCAGCCAGCTGGTTGCCTTGAAATTCATGATTGATGAGGAATTTAAGGCTACTTTCTTGCTTTGCACTCTACTAGAGAGTTGGGATACATTCAGGACTGCTATGAGTAATTCTAATGTGATCCTTGTTGAGAAACCCTTCACCCTTCACCTACAGTTTGCGTTTTTTGCGTTTGTGCGTTTTGTGTTTAGGGTTTGCGTTTAGGGTTTGCAGCCCCGAAAAGGGGCGCCATCCTAGATTGAATGTGCCTATTTATAGGCCACTCTCTCATTCATTCCTCATGGCTGATTCATTCAGTCTGTCACCTCTTCTTTCCAGCCTCTCCACTACCCTCACACCCCTTCAGGAGGACATTGCGGTTCGTGGTTCGTGGCTATCTTCATCATCTTCCTTGTGCTACGACACCCTTGTTCCCTTATATCACATTCACTCCATGAACTTCATCACTCCATTCATTAGAGTTGTTTTCTCTTCTCTTCTCTTCTCCATGTTTGCCGAGTTCACTCCGTGTTCCTCCCCGCCAACCCTACTGTCTCATTGGTATGTCATCTTTTGACATGGTATCAGAGCTGGATCTGCTCAAACAACGGCAAAGATCCTCCACTCCAGTGAAGGCAAAGACCGCACTTATCATAGTCCTGCTGCCTGCGTTTTTAGTCTTTCTCTCTCCTGCAAGCTATCCTGCCTACGTTTTTAGTATTTCTCTCTCCTGTTGCCTGCATTTTTAGTCTTTCTCTCTCCTCACCTGCGTTTTTCTAGTAGTTGCAGTCTCTTGTTGCTGGTCACATCCTCCTCCCACTGGTAGCTCACTTCCAGCCCTTCCACTACCCTTCCATCCCTTGAGGCGGACATTGCGGTTCGTGCTTCACAATGTTCTCACACCCCTTGAGGCGGACATTGCGGTTTGTGGTTCATGGTGGCTGACCTCTTCCTTCTTCAGCAAGGCACACTGGTATCCATGGCTTCTTTACCAACAGATGACCAGACTACTGGGTGCTCCTACTGTGGCATCACCAAACACACCACCGATCCTTGTCGACTTCGACCTTTGCTCCCTACCCCCTTGGAGTATATGCGTTTTTCACCAGGTACTCCTTGTGCCACCTGTCCTTTCTGGGCCACAAAGATCGTTTTGCATCGGCTATTAGAGTACTATGCTCAAGGCAATAAGATGCATCCGATGCGCACTAAGTCCTTCCGAGCACATGGAGGATCGATTGGTGCTACGACCTCTTGGAGATTGTCGCAATACCAACGGCAGTCTTCTCCCACTTATTTTCAAGTACAGTGGCTCCCATAACCTACGGATCTGCAGTCCGCTCCATCAAGAGACAGTGATTGTTTGATACCGTCTCCTCTTAATTCTGCTCCTTTGAGAGACAGTGGTTGCTCAACTCCTTCCTCGTCTTTGGCTACCTAGTCTGCTCCACTGAGAGACAACAACTGTTGCCCATCTCTTGCTCATTCTGAGCCCTACCCTTCCCGACCCTCGACTACTCAAGTTCGAGAGGCTACCTCTGGGAGCTCTTCGGCACCCCAGATACCTTCTTCGGCATGACCGGCGGCACTTCCTTCGTCATCAGATATTTCACAGTCCGTGATCCATGAGTTTTTGGATTTCCTATTTACTTTAGAGAGGGATTCAGAGGGGGATGTTATTTCTTTACCCTCAGAGGGGGCATCTACTTCCTCTTCGACTTCAGCGGGGGCCCCTCCACCTCCCATCTCAAAGGGGGAACCTACTCCACATGAAGCTCTTCACCCATCCTCTACTTTCTTGGGGTGGCTGTCTTCGACCAGTCATCTCTTCTACTGATACCTAGGATCTTCAGGTACCACCTACATCAGGACCTTGGAGGTTCAGCCGCGACTTGGTGACGAGACCTTCGTATTCCTTCCAGCATGGATGCACGGAGCTAGTGGCTTCTCTCCCGAGGTTGAGTTTCGGGTTTTCTAGTTTACTCAGTCTACTGTTCTTTACTGCAGGTTACCTTTCAAGTGGAAATCTTGGATCTATGGGATCTCCTACATCTTCTTCCTCCTCTTCTCTTCTTGCCTTCGTCTCTTGGTCAGCATGGAGCCACCTTTCAAGATCGAGTCCGGGCATATCCTTATGGTTCTCGGCACCACACAAAGTCCGACATTCCTCCTATGCATTGCATGTTTTCCTCATCTTTGTACTAGGGCACTTGGAAAACTGAACAGTTTCCCCACGAGGGACACTGTCCAAGTGACGCCTGTTGCATGAGCATTCTTCAGCATGTAGCATTGGATCTCCGCCTCACTCTTCTCTTGTTTCCCTTTTTGGGCCTGAGAGGGGGTGTCGAGAAACCCTTCACCCTTCACCCATAATTTGCGTTTTTTGTGTTTCTGCGTTTTGGGTTTAGGGTTTGCATGTAGGGTTTGTAGCTCCAAAAAGGGGCGCCATCCTAGACTGAATGTACCTCTTTATAGGCTACTTTCTCATTCATTCCTCACGGCTAATTCATTCATTCCGTCACCTCTTCTCTCTAGCCTCTCCACTACCCTCACACCCCTTCACAAGAACATTGCGGTTCGTGGTTCGTGGCTGTCTTCATCATCTTCCTTGTGCTATGGCACCCTTGTTCCCTTGTATCACATTCACTCCATGATTCAGAACTTTATCATTCCATTCATCAGAGTTTTTTTCTCTCTTCTTTTCTGTTCTCTTCTCCATGTTTGCTAAGTTTACTTCGTGTATCTCCCCGCCAACCCTACTGTCTCGTTGGTACGTCATCTTTTGACAATCCTTTTGTATGCTGATGTAGAGAGTGCTCTACTTATAGAAGAGATGAATCGGTAGAACAATGTATCCAGTAAGTCTTCCAATGTTTTGCATACTAGGGGCAGATCACAGCAAAAGAGCAAATATGATAGCAAGGAATGCAGTAAATCACGTGGCAAAGATGTTGAATGTCATCATTGTGGCAAGAAGGGTCACTTTAAACGTGATTGCTACAAATGGAAAAAAGAGAAAGGAAAAGGCAAGAAGACAGATAATAGCAAGAAAGAGAAGAAGGACAAGAAGAGCAGTGCAAAATTGAAGAGGTAAATGTAGTCACTCATGACAGTGACAGTGGGAGTGACGTACTCTTTGTCTCTTCACACTTTGGTGCACATGCTTTACTTGCAGATACAGATGATGACATGCATACTTGGATTCTCAATTCAGGTGCTTCCTTTCATGTCGCCCCTCATCGTAAGTGGTTCTCTGTCTATACAGGGGGTTGACATGGTGCTGTCCATCTTGGGGACAACTATGCATGTGAGATTGCAGGTATTGGCAGTGTGCAACTATAGTTTCAGCATGGCTCTGTCTTTACACTTTAGCATGTACGGCATGTACCTCAGCTCAAGAAGAGCTTGATTAGCACAAGGCAGCTAGATGATGATGGTTTTCATACCACCTTTGGTGATGGAAAATGGAAGATCTGTTAAGGTATCAAGAGTGATTGCTAGAGGTTGCAAGAGTGATACTTTGTATCCACTTCATGTATCTAGTGTGCGTAACCATGTTGTTGCCGTGATCGAGCAGCCAAGCGTTTCTTTGTGGCATGGCCGGTTGGGACACATGAGTCAAACATGAATGAAAGTGCTTTCTCGTTTGGGTTACTTGCCTTGTCTTCGTTATGCTGATTTTGAGCATTGTGATCATTGTATTTATGGAAAACATGCACAGACGTCTCATAAAAAGTCTCTTTCTTTGAAATCTTCTCCTCTAGAGTTAGTACATTCGGATGTATGTCAAATGCTAGGATTATCTTTAGGGGGAAAGAAATATTTTGTCACCTTTGTCGATAATGCTACACGGAAGGTATGGGCTTATCCCATTCGTAGCAAGGATGAAGCGCTTGATAAGTTTAAAAAATTCTTGGCATTGGTTGAAAATCAGACAGATAAGACAAGTGTCTTCGCTCTGACAATGGTGGGGAATATGTGTCCAAGGCCTTTCAGGCATGTTGTGACAGCAAAGGGATAAAGAGGGAGCTCACTAACCCTCATAATCCCCCCCAAAATGGCGTTGCAGAGCGTATGAATCGGACCATACAGGATAAGGTTCGTACGATGCTGTCTCATGCTGCATTACCCCTTGGTTTTGGGCAGAGGCTGTTATGACAGCCGTTTACTTAATTAATCGGTCACCAAACAAGTCTTTGGGAGGGGGGGGGGGAGTTCCCCAAGAAACGTGGTCGGGCAAGCCACCTTCATATGCTCATCTGAAAGTGTTTGGTTGTGAGGCTTTTGTGCACATTTGTAAAGAAAAACGCAGTAAACTTAAGCCAAAGTCTTGTAAATACATTTTCCTAGGATATGGTGACGAGGGTGAAATGGGTTATAGATTGTGGAATCCCGAGAAAAGGAAAGTAGTACGCAGCAATGACGTTATCTTCTGGGAAGATCTCATGCACAAACAGCCCGAAAAGACTGAGGAGTTCCGTAGGGTTGTATTCCGGGAAGAAATACCTTTTGGACAACAAAATGTACAGCAGCAAATACTTGCTGTAAATGAACTCGTAAATGCAGGAAATGATACTGGAAATGATCAGCCAGCTATTGCCCATGAAAATGAGCCATTACATGTGCAGGAACAGCCAGGACAGCAAGTTGTTAATGCTGATTTGTAAGCTGAAATGCGAGGACAGCATGCTGAAAATGGAAATTTGCAAGAACAGCCAGCAAATAATGACCATTGGGTTAGGAGATCGTCTAGGGCTACTAGACAACCTGACAGATTTGTTCCTGGTGCAATTAATGTGGCTGATTATGTCATGTTGATAGGCTGTGGTGAACCGTCTTGCTTCAAGGAAGCAATGGACAGATAGAACAACAAGAAATGGTATAAAGCCATGCTGTTAGAGATGAAATCTCTTGAAAAAAATGGCACTTGGGACTTGGTGCAGTTGCCTAAAGGGCAGAAAACCCTTCCATGCAAATGGGTTTACAAGATGGTCACTTCTGGTTTCTCACCAAAGTACAAAGCAAGATTGGTTGCAAAGGGTACAAGCAAGAGCATGGAATTGACTTTGATGAGATTTTCTCTCCTGTAGTCAAGATGACTACATTGAGAACCATTTTGGGCTTGGTTGCAGTTGAGGATGGTTGTAAAGATTGCGTTTTTACATGGTGATTTGCATGAAGACATATGTATGCAGCAGCTTGAAGGGTTTGTTGAACAAGGGAAGGAAAAAATGGTATGTAAACTCAAAAGGAGTTTGTATGGGCTGAAACAAGCACTAAGAGAATAGTATCATAAGTTTGATACATTCATGTAGTCCCAAGGCTTTCATAGAAGTCAAGTGGATCACTACTTGTACACCAAGAAGGCAGCAGATGGCAGCTTGATTATCTTGGTTTTGTATGTTGATGACATGTTGATTGCTGGCAAGGATACTCATGCCTTGGATTCATTGAAGCAAAGTCTTCATGGCAGCTTTGACATAAAGGATCTTGGTGATGCAAATCACATTCTTGGCATGCGAATACTCAGAGATAGATGAAAAGGCTTACTCTATCTATCGCAGTAGGAGTATATCTCCAAATTTTTGCAGCATTTCAATATGGAGGGGGGGAAAACAATTGGGGTTCCATTGCCTCCATATGTGAAACTTAGTGCAGAGGATAGTCCTACATCTGATGATGAGAAGGCTGAAATGGCCAAGATACCATATGCTTCAGCTGTTGGCAGTTTGATGTATGCTATGGTTGCTACACGTCCTGACATTGCCTTTGCAGTGGGAGTGGTTAACAGATACATGGCAACCCCTGGCAAGAAGCATTGGGATGCAGTGAAAGGTATTATGAGATACCTCAAAGGCACAAAGGAGTTGTGCATCTGCTTTGAAAAGTAGAAGGCATCTATTGTTGGCTTTACGGATGCAGACTATGGTGGTCATGTTCTGGGTATGTGTTTACTTTCACAGGAGGAGTAGTCTCTTGGATCTCCAGGCTACAAAAGCGTGTTGCATTGTCTACTACAGAGGCACAGTATGTGGCTGCTACTGAGGCATGCAAGGAGGCTTTATGGCTTTCACGTCTGGTGGGAGAGCTTGGCATCACAGAGTTACTTGTTCTCCATTGTGAAAGTCAGAGTGCTATCATGCTAGCACGGAATCCTGTCTTTCATGCAAAGACAAAGCACATATAGGTGAAGTACCACTTCATTATAGAGATGTACTTGACAGCAAGAGCATTGAGCTTGTCAAAGTGCATATAGACGATAACCCTGCAGACCTTCTCACGAAGGGTCTTCCAGTAGAGCGGTTTGCTCATTGCCGACAGATGATGGGAGTTGGATAGATATATGTATTTCAGCTTTGTACATACCTAGACTTAGCTGATTCTTTTCTCCTCTTAAGGTACATTGCCTTTAGGTGGGAGGTTGTTGGGAATAAAGGCCTCGTGCCTTTTAAATGTGCTCGGGTGTGAACACACCCTTAGCACTTGTACTTACACATATATATCTATCTAAAAACCTAAAGGTACACACTCGTCATTGTACCTACAAACGTGCTCACTCTCTACTCTGCTCTATCTCACTCTGTCTCTCACTGCGCGTAAGGACTCTCTCTCTCGATCCCCGGGCCTAACCGGTCCCTACAGATAGATGCACCTTGAATGGCACTGTACAGACGACCCAAGACATTAGTGGAGGATCCACATCTGGTCGTGCAATTGGGGACTCAAGGGCATGCATCAGAAGGCTTGAATTTATAAGCCAAGATCCGGAAGATGAAGACATAGTACCGCCCGCTTATCTTAGGGTCAAACTCACTGCAAAAAGAGAGCACTATGTCGATGCTCTCATTGATGAATGAGCTGATTTTAATATCTTAACCCATGATTGGCAAACCACCGTTGCAACCTACTAATGCTAGTCTCACCCCTTATGGAGACCAACCCTATAAGCTTTTGGGAAAGTGTAAGGTTGCAGTTTCTATCGAGTCTAAGAGCATGCCGATAATTTTCTATGTGTTGCCCAACACTAAAGATGCAGGCACAGAATTTTTGTTAGGACGAACTTTCAAGAAGCAAGCTCGTTGCAATGTCGATTACGATTCACAACGCATCTACTTAGTTGTGGGTAACGTTCGCATAGTTACAGCTTTCAGCAAGGGCGGTGTGACTCTTTCTAAGTCCATGAAGCCACCGGTAGAGAAACCCACCACCAAGTCTCAAGACGGAGGTCGTGACTTGTCACAACCTATCCGGTCTCGCGGCCAACAACCCACTAGAACCGCCACTGAAATCCATGAACCCCAGTTCCAATGGGTACCTAAACAGGGAGTGCCACCTAGGAATAGAAATCCACGGCCTCGCAAGGCTAACAATCTGCACCCAAAACCTAGGCGGCCAAGGCAGAACCGTAAACATCGATGCACGGTCAAGCCGGGATGGGTCCCTAAGACCTCATTGCGTGCGCAAGGCTGCTATGAGGGTAACATCTGGATTTGGCTACCTAAAGCCAAAACAACCAAAGGCCCTACTCAAATGCCACCCTCAAACTTGACCACATGAAACATCATGCCAAAGACACTCACAACACAAGAGAATCAGGCCACTAAGTCCGTAGAACCTCCAAAGTCTAGCTCAGCAGGGCCTGAACCAATCTATCGCCCAAAATCGTAGCCCTCTACTAGCAAAATGCCCAGCTCTAAGCACTAATGATACCTCTCACATCTCGAATGCATCTAGTGGCACGACAACTGCAACTCCCACTAAACCCATTGAATGTGAGGTCAAACTCCTACCCAAAGAACAATCCAAACTGCGACTATTCGTTGTTGAACTCTCTAGTCCTGTTAAGCCTCAACCCCCCACCGGCCTTCGACCCTCTTATGAGTGACGATCAATCTTAACCTTGGCCGCGAACTTAGCTGAAAATACGGGGGATGACTTGGTTGCTTGCCTCCGACGCTTGGACGCTACCTTCATGACCTTGGCTAAAAGCTACGAATGACTAGACTTAGGCCTCTTGGACGAACCTATAGCAACGGAAGTACGAACACTCTCTTGCTCTTGGGAAGAGTCAGAATTTGTATTTGTCAAGGCTTCTGAAGCAGCTCAGGAATTAATTGCAATTGAGATATCCCACGAACAAGCCATCAAGCAATGTCTCATTACGTCATATAAAAAGACTACAACCCCGGCCACAAATTGAGAAATTGGAGAGTTGGAACAACTTATTGACCATGACTCCTCCTTCTTACGGAAATGGTACGCTCTACAATTGCAATGGGAGCAAGCGGGACACCAAATAATGACCAATGTTGAACAGCGACGTGCAATCAAGGCATTTGAATATGACCCAACCTATGTTGCTCCAACTTACTATAGGGTGTTGTCACAAGGACGTGAAAATTTGATGCTTTGCTTATGTTTAATTGACATTTGATTAAAGGATTAATCAAATGTGCAATTAAAGATGCACATGTGTTGCACATGCGAGGTGCAAGCTACTTTTTCATAGTTGAAGGCCGAAGGACCTTGTGTAAAAGATGGTTGTCAAAGGCAAAAGTTGTAACAAGTTACACTTGTTAGATTCTAGGTGAATTTTGGTGTTAGTTTGCCCCTAGGACCATTAATTGGCCATTAAGTGTCAGTGGTGACACTAGATACTAGGCATTAATTAATGGATTAATGCTTGTCCAAGGGTCAATTAATGCATGGGACCACTTTGGGTTGCAAATGGCCTAGCCAATTAATTTTTGGATAGGCAAGGTCAATTTTCTGGGCATGGATTAAGGGCTGAATTAATTTTCAGAATTAATTAATTGTGAAAATTAGTTAAATGGCTGAAAATTGCTGAAAATGGATTAAGAAAGCTGCCACTTGGCAAAACTTTCCCATGCAAGTGGGGGAAAGGCTAAATAGGGCTGAAGGGAGAGGGAAATCTCGTTTTTTCATTTTGGAGTTGTTGGGAAGAGGTGTTGGACTGTTGCTGCCAGCTTTTGGGGCCGTTTCCCAGCCATTGGAGACCATTTTGGTGATGGAGATTGCATATTCTTGACCTTGGGAAGCTGGCAATTGTTGCTGATGCACTTTCTCCTGAAGATCACAGTCTTTGATGCTCCTATTGTTGTTGGTGCATCCGTTTGGGGCTGGTACAGCAGGGCAGCAGCTGATTTTGATCAGTTCTTCGCAACAAATCTCAGAATTTTCTCTCTCTACAACATTCTCTCATCTCCTTCAGCCTATGCTCAGCCATTCTCAGCAATTCTTAGCCATTCGGAGGAGATTTAAGCCATTTTTGGTGGGCTGATCTGTAATTTCTGCATTAAACCCTAATTTACAGCAGAAATTAGGGTTTAGCAGCCACCTTGGGATCCGTGCCAGAGATTGAAGGCTCAAGGGACTGAATCAGCACGTGATAATTGAAGATTATCAAGGGATTTCAAGAGCCAGCCCATCCCGAATTGATTTGGGGCAGCATTTGGCCAGCCAAGGGTCAAATTGGAGAAGAAGTCCTAGGTGTATCAAGGGGCAAATGACCCAAAAGGCTTGCTGATCATTTATGACAGTACGAGCAATTGATTAGCAGGAGGAGATTGAAAAATCTCAAGTTGTACTCCTTCCAATTGAATGAAAGCTAAAGAAATACCGCAAGGGGCGGCAATTTTGGGGCCAACAGGGTGTCTACTGTCCAAGAATGTTATGGTAAAGTGTGTATTTCATTTTATGTGTATTTATTTATTGCTGTAATTAACTCTTAAATCAGGTTATCACCACCCATTCCAAGAAGGAAGGCTAGTTTCAGGTGTTGACTTCTATTCGTAACCGACCCCTAGAAGAACACATTGAGCATCCGTTTTTTGAATCACATCATCACAGAGGAGTTACATGTCGCTAGTCGAACGGACTTCGGTGACTTCTTGCTTGTCATCCTCACTTATATTACGCACGTAGGCATCTACCCTTTTGACACGGATAGCTATGCTAACCTCGAGTATAATTTGAATTTCTATGCCTGGCTCATGCGAAGGTAAAGCACTTATATTGTGTGCTGAACGACCCTCATCCTCTAACCCCTTAATCCTAGGAAGGATTTTTCTTAATTCTAAGAGGGGGGGCATGGTGAAACAAACCAAAACCCATAACAAGAACCATAAAGGAACATAACACATGCGGGACATGAGGGACCTCAATGGTAGGACGAAGCAACTTGTGACTGAGAAATTGATAATAAAACTTGAAAGCAATGGACTTAGATTGTTGAAGGAAAAAGTCTAATCATGTATTGAAAATAGGTTTATTTGCCAAGCATGAAGTCTTTTCTTTCAGTAAAGCTAGGTGGAAAAGCACTAATGGCAAACCATGGCTTATGACAGGAGCTGAGGATGTCGCAGCAAGACCGAGCCCACTGCCTACCTTTCACGGAAGAGGAAAGAGCAAAGTACGGCCTATCCCTTGAAAATTGGGCGTACAACCAACTTAGGTTTAGGAGCATCCACAATGAAACCAGCCTTCCTTCTCGGATAGGGTGGTTTAACCTGATTAAGCACTTAATTACAGCAATTAGCAAATGAACATAAACTGAAATGCTCACTTTACCTTCATAAACTTGGACAGTGGACACCCTGTTGGCCCCAAAACTGGCGCCCCTTTCGGTATTTCTTTGATTTCAATTACTGATGGATAAATTACAAACCGATACTTCACAATCTCCTTGGCTGATTCAAAAGCCCCTTGCTGTTCCAATAATCAGCAAAGCATTCGGGCAAATTGCCCCTTGATTTTCACCCAGGACTTGCTCTAATGGAACCCCAATTGGTCAAATGCTGCCCTAAATTCACAATAGATGGGCTGGCATCTGAAATCCTCACAATTCCACGAATTTCCGGTGCTGATTTTAGTGTACAATGCCTTTGACTGATGGCACGGGTCCCAAGGTGGCTGCTAAACCCTAATTACTGCTGTAATTTAGGGTTTACAGCAGTAAACTCTCTGATGTCCACCAAATTTGGCTGTACTCTGCTACCCATGGCTGAGAATTGCTGAGAATACTTGAGCATAGACTGGAGGAGATGGGAGAATGCTGTAGAAAGATAGAAAATCAGCTGAAAAGTATCTTTTGATTCGTAGCTCTGATGACAAATCTGATGGCACCAACAGCTTTAAGAGGGGGGTAAAACTATAGCTTGGCTGGCGAGCCCTCCTCTCCTACCGCCGCCTCTCTTGAGACGGAAGAGAAAACCTGCTATTCCCTGTCCTGTCGTGGCGCGCGATCAGTCGTCGCCTCCTCTCAGAGCCAAATCTCCTCTCCCTCCACCAAGCTCCGAATGGTTGCTATTCAGCTTTCACCACCCTCCAACAGCCTTCTCCCTAGTTGCATGGGAAAGTTTTGTCAAGTGGCAGCCTTCCTAATGCATTTTCAGCCATTAAATTAATTTTTCAGAATGAATTAATTTTGAAAATTAATTTCAGCCCTTTTGACCCTGTCCAAAATTAAACATGCCCATGTGGAATGAAATTGGCTAGGCCATTTGCAACTTGGAGTGGTTCCCAACCTCTGTTGACCCTTAGACTAGCATTAATTAATTAATTAATGCTAGTCCCTAGTATCACCACTGACACTTAATGGCCAAACAATTGTCCTAGGGTCCAATCTGGCACCAATTGACCACCAAAACCCAGTTGGCGTAACTTAACACAACTTTTGCCTTTAACACCCATTGCATCCTCGGGGTCCTTGGCTCGTTTCCATGAAATAACTGCCATGTGCATCACATGTGCTAAACAACCTTACACATTTGATTAGTAACTTAATCAAATGTTACTAGCAAGATTAAAGCATCTCAAAATTTCACGTCCCTGTGAAATTTGACAGACCTTCCCCTTGAAAACCTTGCAATCGTCCTCGATTGCACTACATTGGGCCAATTCAAAAGTATATTGCACTGGAATTTCAATTTGGCATGACAGTCACCACAACATTGGCCATTGTTGTCAAACTGTTGCATATACGCAAAACTTATTGAAAATTTCCAGCCAGCAAACATAATAGAAAACTGAAAAACAGTCCAAAACTGTTGCTAGAAACCATTGGATGCATCCATAACTCATTTTTCTCAACCGTTCTGACTTCAAAACCACAGTAAAGCATATTCTCAGCATAAACCATGGCTGAAACTTTCAATGACATTCGTTTACATGCGGCTGTCCATGGAATCAGCTGTAAACCATTAAAAACTGAGCATGACCTGATCATAAACTGATCATGGACTGATATGAGAACTGATCACAAATGGCTGCAAATGTGACTCCAAACTGATCACAAGCTGATGGTAAAAAAAATTGATCAGAAACTGATGCAAAAACTGATCCCAAAGTGATCATAAATGGTTCTCAAACTGATAAAAAATTGAGCTAAAACTAATCAGAAATTGATCTCAAAATTGAGGCAAAAACTCATGCCAAACTGGTCCAAAAGCTCATGCATAAGTATAGTCTCAGAGCTGTGGTGACAACCATACTCATATACATGTATCTCACAGTGACTAGTGCACCGAGTAGTGACCTCATGGTAGACATATTGTCAGCACAGTACCTTGGATGCATGTTGAATACATCCGAGATCCACTACATACGAGAGCTGTCCAAAACCGGTGGAGTGGAAGTGCTACCTCTCCCTTGAGTATCAGGCAATGCTTCAGACGCCCGCTCTGCTGAACCTGAGTAAGCCCGATCCAAAGTCGGCTCTAACTAAAAGGCATCGAGATAAAGTTGCAACAACTAAGGATGGTCTGCCAAGTCATCCTCTTCCATCCATTTTGCATCCATTGGTGAATAATTTTGAAACTTCACCAAATATCTTCTGGAAACTTTACCTCTGACCTTCCTTTCCTTATGTGCCAAAATCTGCTCGGGTACCAAAATCTCATCTAGTTCCTCAAGCTCTGGCTGAATTTCAGCAGATACATCTTCCGACACATCACCACGAAAAGGTCTCAACAAACTGACATGAAAGGCATTGTGTATCCGCCAATGTGGAGGTAATTTCAGCCGATATGCAATATCACTGACCTTTTCCAACACTTGAAAGGGCCTATAATATCTCATGCTTAACTTCGGATATAACCTCTCTCTTCCCTTCATCTTTTTCAGCCTCGCCTTTTCGAAATGCAGCAATACATAATCGCCCTCTGCAAACTGCAAAGCACGTCTATGGCGATCAGCTGCCCGCTTTTGCTTGTCCTGTGACCTCTGAAGTGCATACTTTATCTTTGCATAGGCTGCATCCAAGCTTTCCACAAAGTGATCAGCCTCAAAGATCTTATCCTTAGTGTGCAAAATAGGTAGAATCTTCTTGCCACCCTTAACCACCTCAAATGGAGCCTTGCCAGTGGAACTATGTACCGTATTATTGTATGCAAACTCAACCAATGGCAAATACTGCTCCCACTGTGTCTTGTTGTCTGAAACATAGCACCTCAAAAGATCCAACACTGTGGAATTTGCTTCCTCAAACTGACCATCTGTCTGTGGATGGAAGGATGATGAGAATTTCAGCGTGGTACCCATATTTTCAAACAACCCCTTCTAGAATAGACTGGTCATCCGAGGGTCTCGATCACTGATGATCGACTCAGGCATACCATGATACTTGAAAATGTGCTGCATAAATAATCGTGCCATATGATCAGCCTTTATCTTCTTCCTCATTGGAATGAAATGGGCTTGTTTGCTAAACTTGCAATTAATAGTCCATATCCCATCATTCCCTGTAGGTGTCTTAGGAAGCTCAAAGATAAAGTCCATAGCAATGCTCTGCCAAGGCCTATCTGGAATAGGCAAGGGCTGCAATAAGCCCAGCATCTTTTGCCTATCATGCTTTACCTTATGACATATGATGCATGCCCTAACAAATTGCTCTACATCATGCCTCAAAGCTGGCCAATAAAAGAAATGCTCCACTACCTACCTTGACTGTGGCATTAATACCTTTGTGTCCTGCATATGGAGGAGCATGACTTTCAATGATCACTCTAGGCCTCAACTGCTTTGTGACACACAGTCGTCCATGCATTAACAGAAATCCATCTCTTAGCATAAAATGCTCATGCCTTTGGCCATTGCAAAGCTGATCATAAACATTAGCAAAGTCCGAATCAGCAGCATATTGCTCTTTCATGGCATCCAACTCAGTGTGATAAACCATAGTGACAGCTGAAATTTGTGGCTTACGTGACAGTGCATCAACCACAACATTCTTTTTACCATCAATGTGTACAATCTTAAAATGAAACATAGAGAGGAAATTTGCCCATCTCATATGCTTCTTTGACAACTTTGTTTGCGTTAGAAAGTACCTCAAAGTCTTATGGTCTGTCTGCACTGTAAAATCAGCCCCCAATAAATAATGTCTCCATGTAGACGGTGCATGAATTACAGCCAAGAGCTCTTTATCATAAACCTGTAAATTCCTCTCTGCACCGTGGAGAATTCGGCTCTCATAAGCCACAACTTGGCCATCTTGCATAAGAACAGCCCCAATGCTGTTACCACATGTATCACACTGAACCACAAATGACTTCCTTAGATTATGCAACACAAGCATAGGATCTGAAGTCATCTTTTCCTTCAACTTTTCAAATGCTGAAATTTCCACTGCTGTCCATCTAAATGGCACATCTTTCTATTGCAAAGCATGCAATGGAGATGCAATTTCAGCAAACCCGCGTATATACTTCCTATAGTAAGAACATAAACCCAAGAAGCTGCGGCTCTCACAGGTTCCATATGAATACCATCAGCCGATACAAGTGTCCCAAGAAGTGGATTTCATGCAAAAGGAATTCACTCTTCTTGTCATTGATAACCAGCCTATGCTTACGTAGCTCATTGAAAACAATGTCGAAGTGCTTTCTATGCTCCGTCTCATTCTTTGAATAGACAATCATGTCATCAAAGAAAGTACCCACAAATGCTCTATGTGGCCGAAAGATGCGATCCATCATCTGATTAAAAGTGGCTGGAGCATTCGTAAGTCCAAAAGGCATGACAAGAAATTCATATAACCCAAAAGATGTCCTAAAAGTTGTCTTAAGCACATCCTCCGGTCTAATGCGTATCTGATGATACCCACTTTTCAAATCTATACGACTGAATATTGCTGCCCCCTGCAATCTATCCATAACATCATCGATCCGAGGGATCGGAAAGCGGTTCTTTATTGTGATCTTGTTCAGAGCACGATAGTCAATGCACATACGCCATGAACCATCCTTTTTCAGCACCAAAAGCATTGGAGAACAGAAAGGAGATGAGCTGGGCTGAATCAGCCCCTTTTCTAACAACTCATTTACCTGACTCATAATCTCCTCCTATTGGGCTGCACTGACTCTATAGGGTGGTTTATTAGGAGGGCTACTTCCAAGGATAAGGTCTATGCCATAATCTTCGGGTCTTTCAGGTGGTAGCTGCCTTGGAAGTGACTGAGAGAAGCAATCAGCATACATTTTCAGAAATGACATGCGATCCTTCTCTAATTTAGACATATTCCCAACATTCTCACTATCATCCTTATCCTTAGCGAAAACTAAATACGCTGAAAGATGATTTTTCATTACTTTAGAAATAGCAATTGCAGATACAACAGGGACAGATTCCCCTTTGAACTTTACATCAAGTGTGAGTGTCTTTCCCTTATGTTGAAAAGTGATCTCTTTTGCATATGAATCAATCACTGCATGTATACGGTGGCACCATGGCATACCAAGCAACACATCACAATCCTCAAGTGGAGCAATGTAAAACTCTTCGCTGTCCACATATCCCTGTATGTGCAACCGAAGCTTTCCAATGAGTGGTGTGACAGGTTCTGCATGACCCTTACATGCCATTCTAACTTCCCTTATGGCTCCCATCTCATCCTCTTTGATGCCTAGACGGGCTGCCATGTCAGTAGAGATAAAGTTGACTCGTGTATCATTATCAAAGAAGATCAATGCATGCTGATCCCTAATTTTGCCCCATGCTCTGCACAACTCAGTAGCATCATCATTGGGCTGATCACTAACAACATTGGGTACCAATCCCACTGATGTTTTGGGCCTTTTACCCTTAGGATCTCCCTGAGTTTTTGATTTTGCAGCTTGCTGCCTATTGGGACAGTTCTTTGCAATATGACCCTCCTATTCACAAATAAAGCATTTATTTGCAGCTATCAATTCCCTACGTTGTGTCAATGTTTTCGAGCCCTTTCTTTGCTGTTTTGGCCTCTTTTCAGGTTGGTTTTCAGATATGTCCCTTTTCTCAGCCTTAAACAACTTTTTATGCGGCTTCTCCTCGCTCTCTTGGAAGCCCGAATCTTTTCCACGCAGCAAAGCATCGGCTGTAGCAGTAGTCTCTATGAGCTGAGATATGCTAGATACGGTGGATTTTATGCAAAAATCCCTTATTCCTTTGGGCAGCCCACATACATATTTTTCCACTTGCTCATGAAGGGGTACGGGACGATAAGAAGTGACGGGCAGCAATGCATCCCAAAACTTCTTATTGTATTGCTCTAAATTCTTGCATTCCTTAGCATCAAGCTTGTTCCAAGCTGTCATGATGTCCACCTCAAAGGTACTAGTCAACCAATTCGATGCAAACATTTGCTTGAATTGTATCCATGTTGATGGTGCTCTACCTTGCATCAAGAGCATGGACCACCACTGCAATGCATTCCCCTTCAAGAAAGTGGCTGCCTTTTGAATCTTAGAGGATTCGGTGAAGTTTCCCCCCGAATAGGCTGCATTGAATTACTGAATGAAGGTCAAAGCTTTCAGCCTATCTTGTGCACCACTGAAGGACTCAAACTTCACTACTTTTCCACCCTCATCATAGTCTTTTGCTTCCCCTTTGGGAGTCAAGTTGTCATACACTGATTGCTGCAAAAAGGGTGCATTTGCTGTATTTACATCATGACCAAGCCCAAATGAAGCATTTGGATGACCAGCAGTCATTCCTTGAGCCCCATAAGCATTCGGGGGTGCAGATGCATTGCCAAACATTCCACTTTGTGCCCCAGGCATCAAGCCAATGCTACCATACATAGGGTTTTGCACATTTCCAGCCATACCCAAAAACAATGGACCTTGCACACCATGCATTGGCTGCTGCATACCATAGGGATTTGTGCCATGCATTCCCGTATGCGGCCCTTGGCTAACCATTGCATGAAAAATCGTGCTACCACCAAAGTATCCTGGCTGTTCCATCATATCATGCATGCCCGGTTGTCCAAAATCTATTGGATTGGCACTTCCATAATGGCCTTGCATTTGCATTCCTTGCCCCATAGGTACCAACTGTTTAGCTTCATTGGCCTCTTTAGGAGCTTCAAGTGAAGGATTTGGCACCACCTTCGGGGCATCTTGCTGTCCCGAAGGTGTAGAAGTTGACTTCTTCTTCTTGCCCTTGCTGTCCTTCTTCGGAGCATTCAAAAATCGGGTGAATTGAGGATCCTTTGCCAATTCAGCAAAGAGATTTGCTGCTGTCCTCATCCGATTCTTGAACTGGTCATCAAATTCCTCTTCACTTTGTTGGTCATCTGCCTCATGACGGCTTGAAGGCCCTGCATCTTGCCCAACAGCAACATTTTCAGCTTGTTGTCCATCATGAGAGCCTTGTCCAAGATTAGGCATTGCATTTCCTTCATTCCCATGAGAATGTCCATACTGAGAGGCATCATCACTGCTTGATTCCATCTCACTATATGAAGACATGTTGCTGTAATTTCTCAGCTGAGCACAAAAATCAGCACTAGCACAAAGCTTTGGCTTGCAATCAGGTGCCTCGGGCTCACCAAATCAAGAGATTGAGTGATTATCCCGGCAATGGAACCATGAAACCAGCCTTCCTTCTCGGATAGGGTGGTTTAACCTGATTAAGCACTTAATTACAGCAATTAGCAAATGAACATAAACTGAAATGCTCACTTTACCTTCATAAACTTAGACAATGGACACCCTGTTGGCCCCAAAACTGGCGCCCCTTTCGGTATTTCTTTAATTTCAATTGCTGATGGATAAATTACAAGCCGAGATTTCACAATCTCCTTGGTTGATTCAAAAGGCCCTTGCTGTTCCAATAATCAGCAAAGCATTCGGGCAAATTGCCCCTTGATTTTCACCCAAGACTTGCTCTAATGGAACCCCAACTGGTCAAATACTGCCCCAAATTCACAATAGATGGGCTGGCATCTGAAATCCTCACAATTCCACGAATTTCCGGTGCTGATTTCAATGTACAATGCCTTTGACTGATGGCACGGGTCCCAAGGTGGCTGCTAAACCCTAATTACTGCTGTAATTTAGGGTTTACAGCAGTAAACTCTCTGATGTCCACCAAATTTGGTTGTACTCTGCTATCCATGGCTGAGAATTGCTGAGAATACTTGAGCATAGATTGGAGGAGATGAGAGAATGCTGTAGAAAGAGAGAAAATCAGCTGAAAAGTATCTTCTGATTCGTAGCTCTGATGACAAATCTGATAGCGCCGCCAATAGCTTCAAGAGGGGGGTAAAACACTAGCTCAGCTGGCGAGCCCTCCTCTCCTACCGCCGCCTCTCTTGAGACGGAAGAGAAAACTTGCTGCCCCCTGTCCTGTCGTGGCGCGCGATTAGTCGTCGTCGCCTCTCAGAGCCAAATCTCCTCTCCCTCCACTAAGCTCCGAATGGCTGCCATTCAGCTTCCGCCACCCTCCAACAGCCTTCTCCCTAGTTGCATGGGAAAGTTTTGCCAAGTGGCAGCCTTCCTAATGCATTTTCAGCCATTAAATTAATTTTTCAGAATGAATTAATTTTGAAAATTAATTTCAGCCCTTTTGACCCTGCCCAAAATTAAACATGTCCATTTGGAATGAAATTGGCTAGGCCATTTGCAACTTGGAGTGGTTTCCAACCTCTGTTGACCCTTAGACTAGCATTAATTAATTAATTAATGCTAGTCCCTAGTGTCACCACTGACACTTAATGGCCAAACAATTGTCCTAGGGTCCAACCTGGCACCAACTGACCACCAAAACCCAGTTGGCATAACTTAACACAACTTTTGCCTTTTACATCCACTGCATCCTCGGGATCCTTGGCTCGTTTCCATGAAATAACTGCCATGTGCATCACATGTGCTAAACAGCCTTGCATATTTGATTAGTAACTTAATCAAATGTTACTAGCAAGATTAAAGCATCTCAAAATTTCACGTCCCCGTGACACACAACATCGAAGGGGTGGTGACTAGCGAAGAAGCTATTCGGAGGATTGCGGATTAGTGCAATCTCACTAGTATATCGAAAAGAGCTTGACCACACTAGGTGTGTGGAATTCTTGAGGATGTATGACCCTGACAAGGAGAGTGGGACATTGTTCTTGGCAAGCAGGGAAGGAACCAAGCAGGTGCAGGTCCCGCTTAGTAAGACCTTAGTGGAAAAGGCACTGGGATTGGAACCGAAGGTGGACAAGAGGCACAAAAGAGACGTCTATGCCATCATAGTAGCTAAGAGACGCGTTTCTATGAATTTGAAACTTACGAAACGTTTCTTACGAAACATTTCTGAGAGTAAAAAACGTGGGCGTTTTTTTTTTGTGGTTGAGTTGGAATTCAAAACATGGTTTTTTTTGACAAAAACTGTTGGGAAATGTTAAACATGATGATGATGATGTGTAATGACTCGTGAGGGCTCAAGATTTTGGACGAGAGATTGATTTCTTTGTGATTTTGTTTAGTTATCGGACTTGGTTAATCTAGTATCTATTCTTGTTTTGAGAGTTGAATATTATACGACTTAAGTCTCATTTATGAGTTATTTATGATATATTATGATTCATTCTCGATTTTGACATTTTGTCAGTTTGTTTTGAAATGAGAATCATGATGTTGCAACTTGACTCGGTCCATATTGTAGATAGGCTATTTACATGTTAATTTCAATTTTCTTTGTATAATATGTATGAATCATAATGTTTGAGTTCTAAACCATAGTATAGCTTTGTCCAAGGACTAACTTTGACATAAGTGATAAGTGAATAATGTATCATGGATATGTAACGTATTATTCTCAATTGACTCTATTATCACTCAAGCTCAATTGGCCATTCTTTGTTTGAGAGAGAGTTCCATAGAGGTTTAGAACCTCTTTCCCTAGTCAAAACTATTAAAAATCCCTACATAAAAAAACACATGTTTCTTATTTTACCCCCTCTTGAAAGAAACTTACGAAACACGTTTCTGACGTTTCGTTTCTAAATGTTTCTGACGTTTCTGGCTGCTATGTATGCCATGCTGGGGATAAAGAAGGAAAGTGTTCTAACAAATGATGGCATAAGCATTCAAGGCATCCCTGACGCGGAGATCACATTGCAAGCAAAGGTGAGCCACACCCTCTTCTCCAGCCTAAGGTACAATTTACTCATGCATAGAATTAGCGTGTCTGTGCTGGAGAGCGTGGCGGCACATTCACTACATGAAGTGGATTGGAATGGCTATGTCAAGAAGACCATCGATCAATCAGCCAGGACGTTAGCCCTTGGAAGTAAACCAGCAGGTGGAGTATCTCTAGCATCAAAGGAAACTAATAGGAAGAAGCCCTCGGCCAAGGCCGCATTCATAGGGTATGGAGGAGTCTTGACTGCCCTTATCCGAGAGGCTATAAAAGAGGCACAAGACGGAGAAGAAGGATCAGATGAAACGCCTGAAAAGTCACCTCCTCGTCACGACAAAGAACCATCAAGTGAGAGGACGATTAGTAAAGAAGAGGGAGAGCGAGAAGCTCAATCCAACAAATGGAAGGCGAAGACGCCTAAAAAAAAGGCAACGAAGAAGAAGTAGGAGGAAGAGAGAAAGAAAAAAGAGGAAGCGGACCTACTTAAAGTCAAGGCTAAGTCAAAAAGAACTGCGGAACAAGAAGAGGAGTTGAGAAGGAAAGAAGAGGAGGACCTGGCACAAGCTGTGCACATGTCCATTGAACAGTAGTGCAAGCAGGAGGAACTAGTAGCAATGAGTCCGCCTAGGTAGGACAGGCTGGGAACCAGTGCCCAAGCGGCAAAAGACTTGCCTCCATCCGTCCCTGAAGGAAAGGGCAAAGTTGCACTCTACCTGACCGCGCCTACCTTCTTGTCCACAACCCCAACCTTTCTGGCAACGCCAAGCACCCCAGCCACAGTGGATGCAAGCAACCTCATTGCATGGGTGCAGTTCTCAGGTACATACCCCAATGCCCACCTCAAGTGCGGAAACCCCAACTATAGGAGTGAAAAGATTGGGCGCCGCAAACGCTGAATCTCAACAGGGACCCAAGCGACCAAAGGTAGATGCTATCACCACGGAGCCGCAGGCGGCAGACTAGGACGAGCATGTCAGGGAGCTCTACGCTTAGTTGGAAAGGGCAAAGGAGGAGAAGAGAGCGGCAGCAGCGACATTGGAAACGGAAAGGGAAATGACAAATACCTCCCAGCTAGAAAAGATCTGCCAAGTGGCCCTGCAACACAAAAAAATCCATGCGTTGAAAGCAGAGCTAAGGGCCAAGGAAGACGACGAAGAACAGTGGCGAAAAAGACTGGAGAAAGAGAACCAGGAGCTGGTCGCAATGCGAAGGGAATACAAGCTCTTGGTTCTACAACAGGCGGAGCTCGAAGCACATGTGAGGAAACTTCAAGAGGGCATGAAAGAGCTTGCCGTGCTTGAAGCAGAGAGAGCACAAGGGCAAGAAGAATGGAAAAGAGAAAGCAAGAATCAGAGCCGAGAGAGAGCTCGCAGCAGAAGCCGCCTTTGACGCCCTTGCGGAACAGAGAGAAGAAGTAGAATGTGGAACATAACGACAAAGGGAAGAACGAGCAACACTAGAGGAGAAGATCGGGCACCTAACAGAAGAAAAAGAGGACCTTGTACAAAAATGGAAAAGGCAAGAGCCGGTGATAGTGGCACTGTCACAAAGGCAAAGCGAGGGCCTGGAAGAAATGAGAAAGAAGGCAAGGGAATGGGAAGCCGAGAGCGAGAAGCAAGTGAAGGATCTAGCGAGTCGCTTGGCCCTTGCAGAGAGAGGACGAATATTAGCAGAAGGCAGGGCAAAGGCCGCTCAAGCTAGCCTCGAAATCCAACAATGTGCCTTCCTCAACACAATCTTAGACGTCACAGTCCTTGAGGAGGAGAAGGCACTTGATGTGCTTAAAAGAAAACTAGAAATAGCCCAGAAGGTGATAAAAAAGAGTTGTGCTCCCAGGTCCAAGATGCAAGCCTCGACCCGATCGGTCAAGATCAGCAAGAGAAATGGTTAGGAGTAGGCTTGACACCAGAGGAGATTGACGCCTTGGAACTTCAGGAACGACAACCCCAGGAGGCAGGGGTAGGGTCAAGCCGTGAAGGAAAGCAACAAGATGAGGAGTGGATCCCACCACCCCCCTCACCACAACCAGAGCCCCCTCAAGAACAAGATGCCACAGCGGAAAGGAAGGCTGAAGAAAAAAAGAAGAGGGCCAGAATGCTAGATCAAGCACGCAAAAGAACTCAAGCACAACCACTTGCAGTTCCACAGGCGGCCATCCCACTAGAAAGGGAGTGCTTATCCATGAATTGGAATACAGAGCTGTCGGTATGGGAGCAGTGGGAAAATCGTCGTCAACCCTTCGACTTCACCTTCCGATATCCAGTGGGTTTGAGCAAAGTACTATCCACCGAAGCAGTAACGGAGGTAAGCACCATGGGAAAAAGACTTGGTGAAAGATGCCTCTCTGAAAGAGAGAAAAATCCAATAGTTTGGGGGATAGAATCCCCAGATTACTGGGAAAACAAGGTTGAGGAGGTACCCCACATGTTAAAAGGCTACAAATCCCAACCTAAGTGGAGGAGAAGAGTCTGGAACGGCAACGTGGGCGCGTGGATGTCGTTTTGTGGCTCCCTACCCTTCGAATGGAATAAGTCGACCTATCTACCATATCCTTGAAGGGTGGGAGTAGATTTTGACCCAGATATCCATGGCCGATACGACTTCCCGAGGATCTATAATGTCACCGCCACAAAACCAGAGGAGGCACTTGCCTTCTTAGAACAAGATCTATGGGACTCCATTGCCCATCTCCTAATGGAATTCTCCTCTTGCCCAGACCTCGCCTTTGTAACAATATGTAACTATATTAGATTACTTAGGACTCTCCTCAAGCAACCCCCCGCACTGGTAGAGTACCAACTTTCGCCGCTCTTTTTCGATATTAATGCGGAAATAGATGGGCGCACCATGACTCGGCTAATGTTGCGTGTTGCTTTACTCCCATCCTTTTGCATGGCCCTTCTTGAGGACATGAACGACAATCAATTTACCAAATGTAGCTATCCATTCTTGTCCACCACACCTCTCCACGTTAGAATAGGCCAAAAAGGGTATATGCTATGCAAGCACTTCCTTAACAAATCATTAAAGCCCCCAACCTCCCCATCCCACGCCCACGAACCCAGAAAATGAATCTGTCATCTTGTACTACTTCTCCAAATTCAAGAAACAGTTTATTCAAAAAAAAAAAAAACGCAAGCTGCACATCGATCACTGTCATTGCACCTAGGGGTTCTCAAGTTAGGTGCACTCGGTGGCCTTGGTCGGCCGGCTCCATTCCTAATCCCCTAGTCTCATTTTGCTCCCCCACTTCCCGCTTAGGGCACATCAAGGGCAGGACACACCCAAGGAGGTAACACTCGCCTATGGTTAGACCTGTCACCCTAAGTTCCATCCCACTAGCAGGCGCACAATGCATCCCTCGACAATGGCACACACCCACATGTAATGCACCTTTCTTTTCTTTCTAGGTACAATGGAAGGCCCCTCCTCCAGCTTCAGCGACCCTATCATCCATGCAATGTGCTCCCCATCTTATGAAACATCCTACCATGCCGGCCCAACAAACCAAGGGACAGACGCAACAACCCCAATCGAAAAGTGAATGAAGAAGCTCATTTCGAACAGTGCATAAGAAGGTCACCGCAGAGGGCTAGGTAATGGATCCATCCAACACAATTTTCAATTTCAATGCGAGATCCGCCCACGACCCTCTCTTCACGACTAGGGCTTAGTTGAACCTCAAGGGCCTTTCAGGTCCATAAATCCCTCCAAGACAAGGGATCATCTCCAACGCAATGGCCTTTCAGTTCCAAAAATCCCTCCAATAGGTCCATAAATCCCTCCCAGACAAGGGATCATCTCCAACTCAAGGGCCTCACAGTTCCATAAAATCCCTCCAACATACCTTCCAACTCGACTTGTACACATACTCAAAGAGCTACTTGGCTACTCCAGTAACAGAGTTCGACTCATCCCCCAACACGTGCCATGGGACTGTCACTCGGGTAGGAGGGGGGTAATGTTAACCCTCAAACGAACATGTGAACAAGATGGAAAATCGGAAAATCTAAAGCAAAAGATAGAGCCAAGGCAAAAGCGGAATGGAGAACAAAGGCACGCCAAGAAAAATCGGGAAATACAAGAAGTGTGAAAAAGTCCTAAATCAAGGAGAGGTGCTCAAGAAAAAGCACACGTCAATACTTTTGTAAAAGAGCATTGGAATATTTACAAGGCTTTCCAAATAGGTTTACTAAAGCCTTACATGGGATCAGGAACAAAGAAACCCATTATTGAAGATCTCTTGGAGGTTGAAGAAACAAAATAACTCATGAAAGTTGAACATATTTTGTTTTACAAGGATTAAACCATAATAAGTGGCCTTATGAGACACAAATTCTTGCCGAAATTCAAAGATTTAGCGGCAATAGATGCACAGTGGGTAGATGAAAGATTCATGTGGGATTTCCCCGATATTCTTTGATCATATGAAAAAGCTTGCTAGCTAAGGATAACTAAATAAAAGCTAGAGGGCTGTTATAATACAATAGAAAAAGAACGCGTATCCTTTTTAATATATTTGCATGGTCAGTTATTTCTATAATTTGTTTTTTAAATTTTTTTTTTAAAGGCACCTAAAAAAGTGCATTAGAGTTGGCCATTGATGAGTAGTCAACAGGAACCATTTAGAAAGGCAGGTTGACATCCGTATAGTAGATAGGCCATCTATGGTGAGGGGCCAAAGCTAAAAGAAAGTGAAAGTATGTCAATTGCAATGGGAGAAAGGTCTCCTCATAATCAATGCCCTACATTTATCTAAATCCTTGCACCACAAGGCAAGCCATGTACTTGTGACTTGTCTAAGGTTCCATCAACTTTTAGCTTCGTATGAAAGATCCGCTTTGTACCTATAACCTTGTTTTGACTCAGATAAATCTTAGTCCAGTCAATGCTCCCAAGCTCTTTTACCATGGCAAGTCACCAATCAAGATGCTTGAGGGCCTCTTGCTAACTTTTGGGCTCAAAATACGCAACATAACCTGTTGTGAAATGCAAATAAATCAATGGGTGTGAGCCTAGTAGAGTGCCTTGGACCGTTTGGGATGGAATCAAGCAGAGTGATCCGCGAAATTCCGCATGGCCTATTGGTATCAATGAGGTTACAGGTACTAGTTCCCTAGGAGGAGGTGTGTAGGAGTTGGAAGTAGTCCAGGCTCAGACAACAGTAGGAGGGAATATCCTTGTACCTCCATTCAGTACAGAAATTGCAGGTGGGCCTGAATTACCAAAATGCACTTGGCTGAGACTGCATCCTTTTGCAACTTTGAGTTGGTAGTGCACACAAAAAGTGATGCATACTGTTTGCTGTCCTTTTTGTCTTTGTGGTGCTCTCTTGTCTTGCTTGTAAGGTTGAAGTGGGTATGGAAACTGCTTTGATACTAAATGTAACCACTGCCCATGTGGCAGGGGCCAGAATCGTACTGGTAACTCCAAGTGGGTGCACGGTTGATACACACGTGCAAGGGAAGATATTGAGAGAGTGGAAGGAAGAAAGCTGATAGCCCAATCTGCTGTGGGTTGATTTCAAGACACTTACACATAAGTACATGTGTGTTTGAGGATTGAGCTAACAGATGCCAACTGGACGGATGTGCAAGAGTGGCTTTAAAATAGATAAAAATGTTGAATAAGCCTGGCCAACTTATGTAAAGTTGACTGAATCACTGATGCCAAATTTTAATCACTAAATTGAACATCTAAAGCTAGTTGCTTTGTCTAGAACTTTTGCCAAGTATATATACATGGTTTAGGAACCTTTCTGATCAGATGCCTTTTGACGCTACTGGGGAAATGCCACTATGCTACAGGTACAAAACACTTTCTTATTACATCAGCCCTTGTATATCCGGCCATCCTTGCTGTTTTGGGAGTCTGTTTTGCTGCTTTATGGGTGTTTAAATTTGAAAGTTGTTTCATGGTCTCTTTGATAGAGCACGTCTTGGGATAGTCTATGTTCTGATAGAGCACATGCTAATGTTTTGTGTTATTTTAATGATTGAAATGCAAAAACTTGACAGTGGGGCAGGGCTTCATGTTGGGCATCCAGAAGGATACACAGCGACTGATATTATTGCACGATATAAGCGTATGCAGGGGTATAATGTTCTTCATCCAATGGGTTGGGATGCATTTGGATTACCTGCAGAGCAATATGCTATTGAGGTAAATGATTTGATCTTCCTTTATCTGTGTAACTTTTGGCTGATGCTTTGGGATCCAATTGAAAGTTGCACATTTTTTGTTTGTCAGACAGGTACTCATCCTAAGCTAACAACACAAAAAAATATCAATCGATTCCGTAAACAGGTAGCTTCTCAAAACTCATCTGACACAATTTTCACTGTTCAAGGAACTTCCAAGTCCCGCTTATGTTTTGTGCATATGTTCTTGATCTGGGGACCCTTGTGTAAGGTGATGATACTATCCTGGATGATTGGAAGAAAAACATAAGTACCACAGAAATACTATTGGGAATGCTTATGTCACCCTAATAGATCTAAGTGCCTGGTTTCACACAATTTCATATGTCAGGCAGCTGTATAAAGATCTTGTCAGCTTGCCTAAATATGACTAGCATCCTTATAGTGGTTAGCCCAACCAGGAGACAACTTCACTGATGTGAGGCTTAGTTCCATGACCTTGATCTTGGTCAAGTGCTCGTTTTGCCAAATGCCTATATTGTGGGTCAGTTTAGGCTCATCAAGGCATTTCTTATTTTAAGCACTTTGGTAACATGCATCTGTATATATGGATGCACACATGATTTGGTTGAATTGTCTTTTTTAAGACGTAGGGCTTTTGTTTGAAGCAGCTTTTGTTGGTGTAATTTATAATGCATTATCGTGTTAGAATTTTGTCACCTCTACATTGTGAAACTGCAGCTAAAATCTCTAGGCTTTTCATACGACTGGCAAAGGGAGATTTCAACAACTGAGCCAGATTACTACAAGTGGACACAATGGATCTTTCTTCAGTTATTCAAACGGGGACTTGCTTACCAGGTATAAATCTCATGTTTGCATTCAAGATGCTTCTTCAGTCGCATTGCTGTAGTGATTTCCAGATACAGTGGATCAGTGGTCAACTTAATAACACACGACTGTTTGAATATAATTTTCCATGAAGCAATTTTTTTAAGGAGGTGGGCCTGAGTGTGCTGAAGTGTTACTGTGTGAATTGGCAAAAGCAGACTAGCCACAGGGCTAATGATATTGGTAGAAAATGCATTTTTCTACAGTTTTTGATCAATGCAATTGGAGCAAACAAATATAGCAAAAATAGGCTATCTTTAATTGCTTTTCCAATGGTAGGATTGCAAGCCAAGCATTCAACCAGGTCCTGTACTGATTCAGTATACAGCCAGATACAACATGTTGATATGCAATTTTGTGGTGGATTGTCTTTAAAACATGAGATTACAGGGTTTTCCTTTTCGGTGATTCAGGCAGAAGTTCCTGTCAATTGGTGCCCTGCGCTTGGCACAGTCTTGGCCAATGAAGAAGTGATTAATGGTTTAAGCGAACGTGGAGGTCATCCTGTGGTGCGGAAGGTGCATCTTTGTCTTCTTAGTGCTGTTTTTGTAATATCAATTTTTGTTTTCTCAAACATTCTTGCTAGGACTGACCTTCTTGCTGTAGACTGATTATGTTCTATATCATGTCTTTCTTTCAAGTTAGCCTATGCGACAGTGGATGCTGAAGATAACACAGTATGCAGACCGCTTGCTTGAGGACTTGGAGGAGCTTGACTGGCCAGAAAGCATCAAGGAAATGCAACGGAATTGGATTGGTAGGTCTGAAGGTGCTGAACTGGAGTTTCCTGTAAGAAACTCTGTAGATTCTGTCAGGCTAAGAGTATATACAACTCGACCAGACACTATTTGTGGTGCAACGTAAGTTAGAACAGAATGTAGGTCTTTTTGCTCATTTGATGCCTTGACAGAGCAAGGAACATTATGATTTTCTGCAGTTAGGTTACTTCCATTAGGGTTGATTTTTCTGACATATAATGTTTGCAGCTACTTAGTTGTTGCACCAGAGCACCCTTTGCTGGAGAGCTTGACAATCTCTGCTCAAAGAGAAGAGGTTTATGCCCTTTTTTGTCTTGCAATGTTATGCTTCACATGTATGATTGGAAGAGAAATTTGAAATATTGAGATTGTGTTCATGTTTTCGTGTTGTTGGGCAGGTGAGTAAATATGTTGAAGCTGCAGCAAGGAAAAGTGATCTGGAGAGAACAGAACTTCAGAAAGAAAAGACTGGAGTAAATACTGGAGCATATGCCATTAATCCTGCCACCAATGAGCCAATTCCTATCTGGGTAGCAGACTATGTCTTGGGAAGGTATGAGTTTTTGCATTTTCATTGACCATGAAACAAGTTAAAAGTTAATGTGTTATCTGATATTGATGGCTACTGGCTGAGTGATAACTAGGTTTCTACTTTTCTGATGGATTATATTCAGAACTGAAACAGTTTTATCTAGGACTGTGATTCACACGTAATAGTTGCATGTCCAAAGCGACATGCTAAAGCCATAAGGGAACTTACAAGATCCAGTTCTTTATCTTAACCAGGAAGCATTTGATTTGGTTATCCTGAGTAGATCTGTGTTTTGTTATGCTGCAAATTAAAAAGATGTCAGCCTTGGAAAAGAAGCTCTCTTCCCTCTACTTACTATGAAGATATGCTAGGGTTTGCACATGGAGACACTCGTACTAATGATTAAAACATAGTTAACATACATAAGAATGCAAAAGAAGGGAACAAGAATGTAATGAATGAATGAATGGAAAGAGTATGATATAGATGGAGCTCAAGAAGCAGAGGTCCAACAGTCACTATCTCTCATGGGAGCAAACTGAGGGAGTGTGTGGGAGAGTGTCATCCTTTGAGCATGGATCCAGAGTATAACAATACCACGAAATCTGTACTAAATGGAGCTGACTAGAGTTGAGGGTGGTGCCAGGCAGCAGTCTTGGGCCAGTTGGTGAAGTCTATGACTGAAAAATGATGATATATACATAGCAATCTCTAGGGCTGGAATGGTGAAACACAGTAGTGTACAGCCTGGCTGTGACAGCCTTTGAATGTGTATGAGTGATGTACATGATCATAAATCTGATGATGATGTGCAGGAGTGATGTCTGTGATGACAAATCTGATGATGTCAGATGGGGGTGCAAATTGAGCAAAATACAGATTTGCTGATGATGATGTCAGCAAACACAGCACCTCCAGCCAAAACTGCAGATCTGAATGTGGTCACCCAGCAGGTCACCAGGGCTGAAAATGATGTCGTCCAGCTGTCTAGAGTGAAGTTGATGCTGAAGAGGAGGTGCTGGCAGCAGTAGGAGGATGGTGTGCATGATGATGGTGACAGCTATGGGCACAAGGGATGAAGAGTGGTATGCACAGAGTCCTTTATAGAACATGTTAGAGCTATTTCTAAGGTGTCATACAACTGTCTAGAATGTTGTAAAAAATGGCTTAAATGCTCTCTGGGGGACTTTTTTAATGAATCAAAAAAGGAAAAGCAGAGAAAGTTTTGGTAGCTCAACACTTACAACCTTTTCCCTTCCATTGTGCATATTGGACATAAGTTCATGCCTCTATTAATCTCAAACAAGGAGTCTACATAGCCTTTGGATATTCCATCACCAAGTCTACATGATGTCGCAACCCTGATTTTCCTCTCTTTTATTGAGTTGTTTACTAACCAAGTCTGAATATACAGTAGCAGCCTTCTTTTCAACTACCTCATACATGGCCTGATCGGCCAAAAAATGGCCAAAGTCAAACATTAAAAGGCTTAAAAGCCTTTATTGGTCGGAAACGGCTGAATTGGAGGAAACAAGGGCCTTATGGCCCCCCCTTTTATATGTAAAAGGTCTTATTGGCTTGACCCTATTCAAATAACATGATTAACGGCCTTTTAGCCTCGTTCGAAGGCCTTATAGGCTGAAAACAATATTATGGTCCTTGTGGCCTCTACATAGGTTGTTTATCAGCTGTATTGGTTGAATTAAACGCAATAGGCCTTATGGCCTATGCTAATGGCTTTATTGGCCATGTAGTGCCCGAAATCAAGGCAAAAGGCCTTATATGGACCTTGTGCATGGCGGGTGGCTGCTGTAGTCCTACCAGGGAGAGGAATGGGCTGTTTGCTGTCTTGTAATCTATCTAATAGCCATCTAGGGACTATTTTAGCTTCCCGAATAGCAGCCCTTTCATCAGCCACTTCATAATTAGCAATGCCTTGATCAATGGGCTGAAAATCAAGCTTCTGTTCAGCATGTGTTTGCTGCTGTAAGCCCTCAATCGGTTGCTGAAATTGACCAAAATTAGTTTCACTTTGTTGAAATAAAGGCAACAAATTGTGTCCATAGGCTCCACATTGGGCTGATTTTTGCAGTCTAAAACCAACCTTCCTTCTTGGAATGGGTGGTGATAACCTGATTTAAGAGTTAATTACAGCAATAAATAAATGCAGATAAAATGAAATATACACTTTACCATAACATTCTTGGACAGTAGACACCCTGTTGGCCCCAAAATTGGCGCCCCTTGCGGTATTTCTTTAGCTTTCATTCAATTGGAAGGAGTACAACTTGAGATTCTTCAATCTCCTCCTACTAACCAATTGCTCTTGCTGTCATAAATGACCAGCAAGCCTTTTGGGTCATTTGCCCCTTGATTCACCAAGGACCTCTTCTCCAATTTAACCCTTGGCTGGCCAAATGCTGCCCCAAATCAATTTGGGATGGGCTGGGAACTAAAATCCCTTGATAATCTTCAATTATCAAGTGCTGATTTCAGTCCCTTGAGCCTTCAATCTTGGCACGAATCCCAAGGTGACTGCTAAACCCTAATTTCTGTTGTAAATTAGTGTTTACTGCAGAAATTACAGATTAGCCCACCAAAAATGGCTGAAATCTCCTCCGAATGGCTAAGAATTGCTGAGAATGGCTGAGCATAGGCTGAAGGAGATGAGAGAATGTTGTAGAGAGAGAAAATTCTGAGATTTGTCGCGACTGATCAAAATCAGCTGCTGCCCTGCTGTACTAGCCCCAAACAGATGCAGCAACAACAATAGGAGCATCAGAGACTATGATCTTCTGGAGAAAGTGCATCAGCAGCAATCGCCAGCTTCCCAAGGTCAAGAATATGCAATCTCCATCACCAAAATGGTCTTCAATGGCTGGGAAATGGCCCCAAAAGCTAGCAGTAACAGTCCAACACCTCTTTCCAACAGCTCCAAAATGAAAAAACGAGATTTCTCTCTCCCTTCAGCCCTATTTAGCCTTTCCCCCACTTGCATGGGAAAGTTTTGCCAAGTGGCAGCTTTCGTAATCCATTTTCAGCAATTTCCAGCCATTTAATTAATTTTCAGAATTAATTAATTCTGAAAATTAATTCAGCTCTTAATCCATGCCTAGAAAATTGACATTGCCCATCCAAAAATTAATTGACTAGGCCATTTGCAACCCAAAGTGGTCCCATGCATTAATTGACCAATTAATGGCCAATTAATGGTCCTAGGGGCAAACTGACACCAAAAATTCACCTAGAATCTAACAAGTGTAACTTGTTACAACTTTTGTCTCTGACACCCATCTTTTTCACAAGGTTCTTCGGCCTTTAACTGTGAAAAAGTAGCTTGCACCTCACATGTGCAACACATGTGCATCTTTTAATTATACATTTGATTCATCCTTTAATCAAATGTCAATTAAACATAAGCAAAGCATCAAATTTTTACGTCCTCGTGACAGCAGTCCATGAAGGGCAGACCAACATGTTTAGCGAATACTACATCTCTACTAACAAAAATTTTGTTGGAGTGTTGGTATAAGTGGTCCCTTTACTTTTTGTTTTTTTGCAAATAAAGTGTGGCTAATTATATTACTTCAGTAAAAACCTGAATACAAGGAAGGGTCCCTTTACTTTCTACACTATAACCAATAAAGATGCATTTGATAGCCTTGTCTTCTAGTTTGTCTTCTTGGTTGTGGCACCAAAGCATATGCCAAACAACCAAAGACACGAATACGGGACACCATTGGTTTTTGGCCATTCCAAGTCTCATAAGGCTTACATTCAGCCAACGCTTTAGTTGGGCTGCAATTTGGCACATACATTGTACACATGATAGCATGAAGCCAAAACTTTGGGGGTAGTTTATTGTGTGACAACATACAACGTGCCATTTCCATTAAAGTGCGATTTTTTCTTTCAGCCACATTGTTTTGTTGAGGTGTGTAAGATGTAGTACACTGATGGATAACGCCCCTTTCAGCCAAGGAGTTGAACTCCCGTGACATTATCCTTCCCCTTGATCGGTATGTGGTGTATTTAGCTCGCATCCACTGACATTTTCAGCTAAGACCAAGAATGTTTTAAAGCATGCAAACACTTCGGATTTGTTCTTCAAAGCATATGCCCAACAATGACGAGTCATGTCATCAATGAAGGTAACAAAGTACAAGCATCCTTCAATGGATTTGACACGCATGGGCCCACAAACATCACTATGCACAAGCTGTAATTTTTGATCAGCATGCATATAACCACCCTTGGGAAATGAAGCATGGTGCATTTTGCCAAGTATATAACTTTCACATACATTATGAGTAGGTACTTTCAATGGAGGGAGATTAAGCACCATATTTTTACTTTTTAGGCAAAGCAAATTGCTTAAATAAGATGACCAAACCGAGCATGCCATAACTTAGTGTCATCCACAATGGTTGCATCAATCTGTAATGTATCCTATGATGCTCTCCTCTCATGGAAATCAAGTTGACAGAATCCATTGTACAAAGTACCAGTGACAATTAGGGCATTCCCATCACTACAATCATAGACATTGCATCGATCCATGTGAAATTTAACCACAAAATCAGCAATGGTTGAAACTGAAAGCCAATAATTTTTTTAAAATACATGGCACATACAAGACCTTTTCAAGCATGGTAGTTTTCCCATTCACTGCAATAATAGAAATTTGACCAATGCCTTAAATTGCATGCGAAGCATTGTTTGCACATACAATGGATCCTCCCTTTCATACATTTGTATATGATACAAACAAGTCAGGAAAGGATGTTATGTGCTTAGAAGCTATTCTGTCAAAATACCATGTGCTACAAGTTTCAGCAACTAAAAGACCATGCTCATGTGAAGAAGGATCATATGAACAATGCACAACAAAGGCATAATATGGATCAATGTCTAAGCTTGCCAAATGTATGGTTGCATCCTTTGCATTTGCTGAATTTTCAGCAGCACTGATGTCCAATTGTTTCTTCTTTTCACTTGCTATTCTCTTTTTGCATTCTTCAATAGCATGCCTCTTCTTCTTGCATTAATTGCACCAATTTTTCTTAGCACCATTATCCTTGGTGCTTGAGGAGTCCATAGAAGAAGCTTCTTTGCCTTTTTCCTTTGAATTTGAGGGCTGCCATGACTTCCCTTTGGTTTGATGGCTAGCTACAAGTGCTTGATTATCCATACTTAAATTAGAGTGATTCAGCCTTAATTGCTCCTCTTGCAACAACAATGATACCGACACATCAAATGTGTAAGCATTAGTAACTCCTTTTGCAAGTAAATGGTGTGTAGTGACAAAACTTTGATAAGTATCAAGTAGACTAGCCAAGACTACAGATACAAGAGATGCATAAGAAATTATTTCATCAATATTAGCAAGTTGCTCCGTAATGTCCTTGACTCATGTAATGTATCCATCCACAGAATCACCTTCTGTCATATGCTCCATCTCAAGTTGCTTATGCAAATAGGCTACATGAGTCTCATTGAGCACTTGATACAATGAAGCAAGCTCATCCCAAGCATCCTTGGCCGTTGTGCATTGTGCATGACCGAATATATGAGATAACCTCTCTTGCACTAGAGTGCAATCAAAGCACGAGCTTGGGTATCATGCCCATTCCATTTCAATTGATCTGCTGTGGGAGGTGCAAGAAGTGCTAATCCATTGGTGATAGTGGATGAGCTAGAAGAACCTGTGACATTTTGTGTAACTGGTCTTGGAGGCCTAACTTCTAAACCATATACATAACCCCAAAGCTGCTTGGCAACAAGTACATACTTCATCATGTGTGCCCACATGGGATAATTAGTGCTAGCCAATTTATTATTTGTCTGAGTCCCCAAACATGTTGAGCAAATCATTTTACCCTACCATTGTTTTTAATTGAAATTTCTGATTTTGTGTAACCAACTTTTATCCTAAGTACAAATGTAGTTGCAACTTGCTGATTTTGAGGTCTTACAAGACCGAATGTGTGGAATAATTGTCATTTTCACTGACAAGGCAATCAAAGAAAGTGCCAGTGCATCTTTTGAGTCCCATTTCCTCTGATCCTTGGTAGGATGGAGAGGAGCGGCAGCAGTAGTAGTAGCACCAATACCACCACCAACAACACTAACCACCTGTCCTCGAGCGTTATGCTGAGGTGTCTGAGGTGCAAGACCTCCTGGTCGGTGCAAATCACTTGTAACATAGTTCCACAAGTCCTTCGCCACAAGAAGGTTATAGACTATAAAACTCCATAGTGGGTAGTTTGAGCCATCAAGTTTGTCCTCCTGAGTGAGGAAACCAAGGATGTTACTCTGATCATTATTCCCCTGACGTGCCATGCTATCAATGATAGACAAAAATCTGCAGCCAAATACTTCAATGCTGAAGTATAGAGTATACTCAGAGTAGCAAAATCCCCCACGGGATTAAGAAACAAGTACCAAACTGTCACACAAATGCCAAAGTGTGCACAATGCCACCCAAATCAGCACTCAGCCAGTAAATTACAGCACTACATTTCTGCACCACACCTGCCTTGAAATGTGTGTCTACAAAAGTACAATATATAGCAACTTAATACTGATTCTTACCAAAATTTATTGAATTTTCCCAAAATTCTCTACCCAATCTGACTGTAACAGCAATTAAATGTTGATTTACTGCTTGTTGCTTGCCTTGCAGTGCATGTCATGCAAAAACCCCAAATTTCTTTCTAAAATTTCAAAGAAATTGAAGAAATTTGTACCTTGCAATTGGAATATCTGCAGAAATATAGCCTTAGGATGCGTGTCAGTAGTGAACAACAGCTGAAATTTGCCTTGTGATGCGTGCCAGATCCAAAAATTTGAAAAGCCCCAAATTTTCTTGAGCCAATGTGGAAGAAATTGCGCAATGTCTATGAGTTTGGTATCAATTTGTGCAAAGGACCTCCACTCAGGCAAAAGCCCCAAATTTTTGGTGGGAATGTCCAAGAAATTGAGAAATTTCTTCAAATTGGTATTCAATTCGAACTCCAGGAGCAAAAATTAGCAAAAGCCCCAATTTTTTGGGCAGCACGAGCTGAGATTTGAGAAGAGGTGGCTGTTATAGACTGGAAATTCCAGAAATTTCGAGAAAAACCCAAATCTAAAAATTAGGGTTTCTGCACTTTTTAGGGTTTGTAGAAATTGGCGGAAGTATGAAAACTCATTTTTCCGAATATGTTGCAGATTACTCACAAACCTTGTTGGCCGAATGGGTTCACACAGCAGGTCATGGGATCTCTAAGATATCTTTCATTCCTCTCCTATTTATTGCATAGCCATTGTACCCTCGTCACTTGATGGAGCCTACGACCATATTTGTCTATTCCTAGTTTATCTATTACTTTGATTGCATATATTCACTATATTTACTATATTTTGAATCTATTTGTCTATTCCTAGTTAATCTATTACTTTACTTGCATATGTTTACTATAATTTGAACACAACCTAAGTTTTACAAAACTATTTCCTAAGTACAAACCCTCCCATTTCCAACTATATTGCAGCTTACACCCATGCCTTATTGTCCAGATGGGTGTATACAGCAGTTCATGGGATATCTCATCCATCGTTCATTCCTCTCCTGCTTATTGCATGGCCATTTTACCCATCTCATGACCACATTCCTCATGGATGGCCATGGGCTCATTAAGCCCTAGCCCTATCTCCTGCTTATTGCATAGCCATTTTACCCATCCCATGACCACATTCCACATGGATGGCCAGGGGCTGATCAAGCCCTAGCCCTATCTCATGCATCTCCTCCTCGCTGCAAGTGTTGCCTGTATACTCTTCTCTAACCATGTTGTGCAGTTCTTTCTGAACAGTTGGATATGCAGGCATGCCTAGGCTTTCGGTTTCACTTTGTAGTTAAGTTATAATCTCTAAGTCAGTTTACAGAACTCACTTTTTCCCTGTGCATCTAGATTTGTGCATTTGGCTGTTGGCTGTTAAGGTTGCTAAAATAGTGAAATACATCCTGTTGAACTCTTCCTCTGCCCACACACTGTAAGAAGCTGAAATGAAGCAGAAAGTTAGACAATTTGCACAGGCACACATGTTACAGGATTCAAAAGTAATTTTTAGCCATGGAGCTCACATATCCTTGTGATGGCAATGTGGTTTAGGTAGCATTTTGTTCTTGTCAGCCTTCTCCCAACAATGAAATGATCTTTACAAATACTAATCAAAAGGAAGCACCCTTTCTCAATGAGCTTATGTGGTTGTTTCCATGTCATCTGCCTCTTTTCCTTTGTGCACCAATGTTAAGGTATGAATCATCAGGCCTTAATTAATCTCAAGATATTGGTCAATTTTTTCGACATCGCCCTTCCTCAATGAGCTTATGGGATCGTTTCCATGGCATCTCCCTCTTTTCCTTAGCACACCAATGTTGAGATACCAAACATCAGGCCTTAATTAATCTCAAGATATTGGACACTTATATGTGGTTGTTTCCATGTCATCTCCCTCTTTTCCTTCATGCAGCAATGTTAAGATACCAAACATTAGGCCTAAATTAATCTCAAGATATTGGTCAATGTATTCGACAAAGCCCTTCCTCAATGAGCTTATGTGGTCGTTTCCATGTCATCTCCCTCTTTTCCTTCATGCATCACCATTAAGATGCCAAACATTAGGCCTTAATTAACCTCAAGATATTGGTCAATCTATTTGACATTAGTGCAGGCCCAGAAAGGAATTCATATTACATTCAACTAACTAAAACAAGACTCCAAAAGTTTCTATAGGATAAATGTGTAAGAGTGCAATGTTGTAGAAGCGAATGCACAGGCTGAGATGAAGAGTGGAACACAAAAAAGAGAAAGAAAGAAAGAAATATGTATTTAAGTCCCCAAAAAGCCAAATGGCCTATGAGACAGAAATGAGTACACCTTACTATGTCGTCTCAACTTGAGAACACCAATGAAAATGAAAAACAACTAGCTATGATGAAAGTATAGGCTGCCACCACGTACAAAATAATCTCTCAATTATCGTTCAACTGACCTATAGGATCCCACCATAATCAATATGACTCTCTAGAAACAATATACCCTCCTCAAAGCAAGAATATCTATCATGGGGTGTGCCAAAAGTGGATGCAATGATGGAAGCATGGAAAACTGCTATAATAGACTACTGAACACAAGAGAGAAAGAAAAGAGGAACACTGCACAAAGGAACTTAGAAGCAAAGAGATGCTCAGGAAATGGAATCCATATACCAAGGTATGAGACAGTACAAAACCAATGGGAGTCACTGGCTGTGAAGGCACTCACACCTGCTCCTCTCTGTTAGAATTTGTCAATTCTATGGACAGCGCCCAATGTAATTTGTGTGGTGTGGACACTTAGTAAAGTGTCAATGTAAGGTGTGTACACCTAGTGTCTTAGAAACTTAAAGTAGTGACACTAGGCTCTAGAGTAAAATAAACCTAACTCTAGTTAGTTGGTGGAAGGCTAGTTAGGTCAACCCTTGACCTAAACATAAGTTGTACTTTCACTCTATCTTTCATTCTAGCAAGTACACTCTTTTCTTTTTGCTTCAGCTCACTCTCTTGCTGTCATTGTCTCTTCTCTCTCTCTCCATAGCTGGCTGCAATTTTCCAACATTTGGTATTAGAGCAGCTCGTACGCGCGGATTCCATTCAGCCACCGTTAGCCGGTGCCATCCCGCCCAAGGTCCTACTGCTGCCAGCTTGGTTCTCAGCGGAAGAGTTTTCAGCTGCTGTGAGGTGCTGCGGAAGTGGAGGAGGAGCTAGCTGAGCCGTCTCGTCTACTCCAGATCTGTCCAGTTCAGCCATCAGCTCCAAATCTGTCCATTTGCTCCAGATCTGTCCAGCTCAGTCATCTGCTCCAGATTTGCCGTTTTCAGCCTGCGCACAGCCCTGCAAGCAGTCCAATGCGCAGTCCCACACGCAGCCCTGCACGGAATGATTTCATAAAACTTTAGGTTTGTCTAAAATTAGTAAATATATGTAATCAATATAATATGTTAACTAGGAATACACAAACAAAACATTGGCTAGTCTCAAACTTATAGCCAACTTTCATAAAAACTTTGAAAATACATTAAGAGACATTGGTCTCTAAATTAGATTGGAAAACATAAACATTGGGGAGTAATTTTTAAGGTTCATGAATCACAAAATACCACATTCATCAATCATGGCTAACCAATGAATCATGATGAATCATGATTCATGATCCAACAAAGCCATCTGCAAACAGGCACGATAATGTTCAAACCTCATACAACCCTGTCATCTTCAGAACCCTGGATTATTTATCATCTCTATCTGTTATGGAAATCACGGTTATCCTTATCATAAAAAAAGAGGTTAGATTGATCATTTTAGATTTAGGCTGTTAGAGTGGTTTCTTTCATGCAATATCCTGCCATTTGTTTTAGTAACATAGTTGTGAGCTGTACAAAAATGCTTTAATAATGTTTTATTAGTGTGAGGGCTCTTGCCAGGCTGATTTTTGAGGGTTGCATGTTTCAGAAGTTTGGTAACTGTGATTGCATGAGTTAAGAAGTTGAGTTACTGTAAATTTCGAGTTGTAATTTTTGTGGCCATACATGATACTCCTTAGTCAGGCTACTGTCGTGTCAACAAAATTTGTTATATGGTTACTTGAAATGAGCCTTACTGAGAAATTGTGTTCTGGCAGTTATGGCACTGGCGCAATTATGGCTGTTCCTGCCCATGACACTCGTGACTATGAATTTGCTAAAAAGTTCTCCCTACCCATCCGTATGGTTGTAGCTCCAAAAGCTGGCAAATCATGGGATGTCGAAGAGGCTTATATTGGTGAAGGAGTCATGATAAACTCTTCTTGGCAAGTAACGGGCCTTGATTTGAATGGGTTGATGAGTACTGAGGCTACCACAAAAGTTGTAGTTTGGCTGGAAGAGAGGGGTGCTGGTCAGCATCAGGTTGACATTACAAGTCTATACAAAATTTAAGGACTTACACCACTTATAATTACACTTGGTGCTTTATAAAAATTTTTCTAGGTGGATTTGTTAGCTAGTTCTTTCTGTTTTTATTTGTTTTGAATTTAAGGCACTTTAGTTTGAAGGGTAGCTTTTTCTGCAGGTTAATTATAAGTTACGGGACTGGCTTTTTGCTCGTCAGAGATACTGGGGCGAACCTTTTCCTGTAGTTTTTATGGAGGACACAGGTGAAGCAAAGGCAGTCCATGAAAATGACTTGCCGGTAAAACTTCCAGATATGGATGACTTCTCTCCTTCTGAAACAGGAGACCCACCTCTTTCCAAGGATGCAGATTGGGTATACATCTTTTTATTTGATTGCTACATGTTTATGTAGTAGCTTGTCAAGGAATATGTTTCTTAAGCATTTTGGTTGCTTTGGAGAACTTGAAGCTAGCTTTTTGCGACAAAGGAAAATCTCAGTATTAAGGTAACACATTGTTGGTAGGACATGGTTCCAAACTAAAATCAAGCAGAGTACACCTTGCTGCATGTATTGATTTGTGTTTAAGATCATAGCAGCAAAAACCTAGATGGATAAGTATAGAAGAACCTAGGTCCAAGTATAAGAAATCTCAATAATCTAGGATATATTTGGAATAATCAAAACTAATGTAGGATGCACTTGGAATAATCAAAACTAAGTGACAACATGTGAAATCTATTGGCCGTGTTATGAAGTGGTGTGCATGTCATGAACATCTGTGGCTTTACAACTTTGGGGTATTTGGCCTTTCAACAATGTGCTGAAATGTATGCAAGCATTGCCAGGATCTCCTACAAGGTATTAAGAATTTGCAAGGGTTGTCTATGTTGTAGAGTTGGAATGTTTGGAAGGAGTGTCCGTGTTGGCTACACTTCGCCTTATAGCAACTTGCTCCTGTCATCTCAGAGAAAAAAGTTGGGCTTCCAACCCTTTGCTGTAGTAGCATCTTTAGAGGTGGATTTGATGAATCAGTGTACTATGACACATATGCCTCTTGGTCTCTCAGTCCTCACATATATCTAGCTTCTTCATCACATCTCAATACTTATATCACTCCTTAGAGCTTCTTCTGTATAAAGTGGCAACTTCCCCTAATTTCCATACTCCTCCCATTTTCCATACCTATAGGCAGATTGCAAGAGATTTCCATGTGATTGCGTGTATCTAGATTGGGCTTTTTGACATGGATGGATTTGATCTAATGATTCTTTGAATCATTGTTGGAATATTGGGGTCGTTTCAGGTTTCTACAGCAAATAATCTAATGTTTTAGCAAATCTCATATGAGCCTTACACAGGTGAAAACAAGAGATTCTGAAACCGGAAAACCTGCAAGAAGAGAAACTAATACCATGCCACAATGGGCAGGCTCCTGCTGGTAAGCATGCTCCCATGCTTTTTATGTGTCTCCATGTCTCCCTCCACGTGACATATGTATGAAGCTACTGTGCTGTTGTTTGAAAACTATAAAGAGCCGATTTGCACCTATTTCTGATTGGCTGGAAGATCTTTCATTGATTCGTGTATCTAAATGATGTGGCCTCTGCTATTCAGGTATTATCTAAGATTTATGGATCCAAATAATAAGGAGTGCTTGGTTGATGCTCAGAAAGAAAGGTAGGGCAACTTTTGATAGTTAATGCGTTGTTTTTCTCAGTTAAAGCCCTTTTCAATGCTCTAAATTATGTGTTGAGCAGGTACTGGGGTCCTGTGGACCTTTATGTTGGGGGTGCTGAACATTCTGTTCTACACTTGTTATATGCACGGTTTTGGCACAAGGTAATATCTACATGGTTCCCTTAATTGCAAACATGTGTCGTATTCTCATAATGGATAAGTAGAATCTATGCCACATTTTCCAGCCTTCCAGCTGGCTCAATTGTGTTTGACAATAGTGAGAGAGAGACTTGACTTTAGGGCAAATGCTCATTATGTTGATGTCAGTGAGTACAACAATATTAAACTTGTTTTTCTTCTCCAATGAAACTAAAAATCTATGTTTGAGTACCTTGAAAAACCCTTCCCGAGGTTAAAACATAAATTTAAACCCTGTATAGATACAATAGAAAGTCTAATACAAGCGGGCTGTAAATGGAAGGTGCTTGAATCCCAAGTACGAAGGAAAGCATCTTTCTTCCTGCTCATGTGCTGAGAGTCACTTTGTAATGTCTCTTGTCTCCCATGGGGTGTATGGATGATTTGTGTCCAAAATCTAGATTCTATGGCTTGATCTTATCTCATTGTCCAAATGAATCAAGTGATAATTCTGGCAACCAGAGGCCATATGTGACCATACCCCTCTGTCCGCCTCGTTTGTAAGAAATTTGACATAGGTAATAAGAAAGTTCTGGCCTTGAAAATTGTTGTATTCACATGTTGGCCCTTTGTAATTGACCCAAGTTACTGTCCCCCAAGTCACTATCATGGTCTCAATAGTGCTGTGCAAGACCATATTGAGGGCCCTCTTGGGCCTTGGGCCATCCAACAAGCAAGCAGTGGTCTCGTCTGGCTCTTGTATCACACACAAGCTATCGGGAATCTGCCACAGCCAAGTCATGTGCCAAATTGCCAAGCTGTTGTGTGCTACTAACCGAGAGTGAGATCTTCCTAAGTCTGAAGCTGTTGTCTAACCTTCTCGAAAAGTTAGCCAAGAAGGACGAAGAAAGTCTTTGTCTATACCAATGTTAGGTAGCAGCTGGCAGTGTGCTGATCTTGCTTATCTGGATCCAACATCACATGGTTTGCTCAAAAAAGGGTCCCTCCATAACCACTCCCTTGGGTCCCACTGTGATATCTGTATAGGCCTCTTCAAGTGTCTCCATTCATCCATCTGTCCATTATCAAGTAACCAGGTCCAGATCTATGTACCATCTCCTATCACAGTGAGCCACTGCTTTAAGCCTCTAACAAGAAGAACCCGGGAACTTTGATTGTTCCAGATCCTCTCTCATAATTACTTGTCATGCTCCACGGCATGGTCACCAGAAATGTTTCGACCTGTTTTGTGTTTCGAGGTTTTGTTTTGTTGGCTACCTTGAGGTTTCAAGGTTTTGAAAAATATTATTGATAATAATTAAAATTACTGAAAATTAGTAAAATTAGAGGAGGAAAAGTACATCCATGTATAGTATTATAGGAGGAAGAAAACAAAGCCATAATTAAAAATGTTGATTCCACCTACAATCAAAAGGCAAAGGCCTAAAACCAAAACACCATTTGACCTACTGATTTAGAAATTAGCATTCATGATTCACAAATCAAAATGTATAGGCTACAACATATGTATAATACATAATGAAAGTAAAAGTAGAAACTGATGTTCACGAGCGAAACCTTGTGGGGAGGCATTTTTACTTGAGTTGGAGGCCCAAGCTAGAGGAGAAGGTGGAGGAGTGTGTGGAAGAGGTGGAGGACGAAGAGTAGGAAGAGATGAGGTGGAGATGGAGGAGGACAAGGTGGAGTAGGAAGAGATGAAGGGGGGGGGGGGGGGGAGAGGAGCATTTTTGCTTGAGTTGGAGGCCCAAGGTAGAGGAGAAGGTGGAGGAGATGCGCAAGGAGGAGATGATGGTGTGTGCAAGGAGGAGGACAGAAAAGATGTGGGTTGTAATAGAAAAAATGCATGTTCTTTTAATAAAAGAAACTCTTTAAAAGAAAAGATGTGGGTTGTAATAGAAAAACAGCTTGCATGTTCTTTTAATAAAATAAACTCTTTAAATTTATTTTTTTGTTTCGTGAGCTTGTTTTGCAAAATGAAACAAAGGAGGAGGAGATGGAGGAGGTGATTGGGCATGCAAGGAGGGTGGAAAAATACAAATTGTAAAGGAAAAACAGCCAGCGTTTTTTAAAAAATAGAAGAAAACCTTTCAAAAAAAAGTTTTGCCTTTTTTTTTTTCGTTTCATGAAACAAAAGGAAATGTTTTGTGCGTTTCGAGGTTTTGCATTTCATAAGGATGAAACACATTTTTTGGTTACCATGCTTCACCGTGAAAGAAAAAATTCTCTCGTTGGTCATGATGACTGCAATCAAGATGTCTCCTTTGGAAAAGAGAGCAACCCATCCCTCAGATTTGTTTCTAGTAGCTGTCCCTACTCTCTCTAAAGCCTTGAAGTCTCCAAGTGCCATTTTAGTAGATCCAGAAGGCATTGCAAGAATTACTGCTGTTTGGGTTGGGTGAATTGAATGGATTGCTCTTGATTACATTTCCTACTGAGTTGCTTGCCCCAAGTGCTGAATGTGTGTCTCTGCTGTATGTGTTTGTTTGATACTAGGGGTGTGTAATGTGGCACCAAGGCAGCATGCCTAAGTGCACAATTGTTCCGCATAATCTAAAACTACTTTGTAACTCCCACTTAGAGGCACACTTTATACACTCTTTTGTTACACCCAATATTTGCACCATTGTGTACATTATTAGATGCAATCTGCTTCTTTCTAATTGACTTTTATATCCATTCATGCTTCCAAATTGGTGATATCTATTGCACAGTTCCATTTCTCGGTTGGTTGGAACTGTGTTTGCACCAAGGTTGGTGCTAGCTGCATGGTGAAGGATTTAACAGTGATATTTCTGAAACATTTAGTCATTAGGTATAGAAAAGCTTGATACTTGTACATTACTCATTTTTCTATATTTTCGATTCTTTGAAGTAGAAACAATTGCATGTGATATCAAGTTTTATCAGGTAAATGCAAGACAAAAATAGTTGGCATGCAATAGGGGCTTAGGCCTAAGAAGACTTCGATGAGCAATGAATCCCTTAGAGGAGCTTAAACATGTGACAACATTGATGACACAAAGATACTCAAGAGCGTCGACTATCCTCTTGTTGTTGTGGAGTTTGTTTGTGAGTTGAGCTGAGAGTGAAGGTGCAGAGAGTTGAGAGTAGTAGAGTGAGAGGGTGAGCATGACACAATGGGTATACGGTACAATAACGAGTGTACCACATTTTAGGTTTTGAATATATATAAAGTACAGAGTGTAAGGGTGCGTTCACACCCGAACACAATAAAAGGCACGGTGAGCCTTTATTTCCAACAACCTCCCACCCAAAGGCATCGTGCCTAAAGGTAGAGGAAAGAATCAACTAAGTGTATGTAGGTATAAAGATGAAAGACACATATACTATCCAATCCCCATCATCTGGTGGCAATGAGCAAACCGCTCGATTGGAAGACCTTTCATGAGAAGGTCTGCAGGATTATCATCTGTGTGTACCTTGACAAGCTCAATGTCTTTGCTATCAAGTACATCCCTGATAAAGTGATACTTCACCTGTATGTGCTTTGTCTTAGTGTGAAAGACAGGATTCCCTGCTAGCATGATAGCACTCTGACTATCACAGTGGAGGATAGGAATCTGTGTAATCCCAAGCTCTCTCACCAGACGTGAAAGCTAAAAAGCCTCTTTGCATGCCTCTGTGGCAGCCACATTTTCTGCCTCTGTAGTAGACAGTGCAACACACTTTTGTAGCCTAGATATCCAAGAGATTGCTCCTCCTGTGAACATAAACACATATCCTGAAGTAGACTTCTTGTAGTCAGGATGGCGAGCATAGTTTGCATCCGTGGAAACCAACAACAGATGACTTTTGCTTACCAAAGCAAATACACAAATCCTTTGTGCCCTTAAAGTATCTCATGATACCCTTCACTACTTCCCAATGCTTTTTGCCAGGATATGCCATGTATTTGCTAATCACTCCCACCGCAAATGCAATGTTAGGACGTGTAGCAACCATAGCATACATCAAGCTACCAACAATTGAAGCATAAGGTATCTTGGCTATTTCAGCCTTACCATCATCTGATGTAGGGCTGTCGTCTGCACTAAGTTTCACATATGGAGGCAATGGTACACTAATAGCTTTCCCCCTTTCCATATTGAAACGTTGCAGAACTTTCGTAATATACTCCTACTGTGACAGATAAAGAAGACCCCTTGATCTGTCTCTGAGTATATGCATGCCAAGAATATGATTTGCCTCACCAAGATCTTTCATATCAAAGCTATTGTGTCGACTCTGTTTTAAGGAGTCCAAGGCATGAATATCCTTGCATGCAATTAGTATGTCATCCACATATAAACCAGGAGAATAAGGCTGCCATTTGCTGCCTTCTTGGTATATAAGCAATGATCAACTTGAGAACGATGAAATCCTTGAGATTGCATGAATGTATCAAATTTGTGATACCATTCACGTGGTGCCTGCTTCAGCCCATACAGACTTTTGTTTACATACTATGTGTTATTTCCCCTTTGCAATAAAACCGTCAGCTACTGCATATAGATTTCCTCATGCAGATCACCATGTAGGAAGGCAGTTTTTACATCCATCTATATGAGTTCCATGTCCTCAGATGCAACCAAGCCCAAGCCAAAGGCAAGCCCAAATATGACACAAGTGACCATAGTGCACAAGAGTACCAACCAGCAATGAAAATCCCAAGATTGCAGAAATTTTCAGATCTGCAAATGAATTTTCAGAATTAAAAAATGTCGTTTGCTGCACTCCTCAAGCAATTTCTGACACAATTAGAGCACAAGCCAACAGATACATGTGAAATTCCCAAAATTTCACTGTAATTTCTGCTCCGAAGGCATTCCTGAGCACAAATTTGATAATTTGGGTCAAAAGGCCCAAAACATTTTTGAGGATAATTTGTTCAGAATTGCATCAATTCAAGTGCCCAAGTGCATATACCAAGCAATTCTTGCACAAGTTGATGAAATTATGCAAAAGCCCCTTATTTTTCGGGTCCGGTGTACACAAATTTCACTGAAGTTGAAGAAATTTCACTGAATTGTGAAAAACCCCAGAATTTCATGGTCAATTGTGCACTAATTTCGCAATTTCTGATTCTGATTGTCCACTTTTGCATTGAAATCCCCAAATCCGAGAAAAGCCCCAAATTTCTGGGTCAAAATTTCATGTTGTGTCTGTGCATGTGAATGTTCGGCAAAGGAATGGCAAAAAATTAAGGAAATATTTTGAAGAGAAAAAAAAAAACGAGACGAGTCTGTCCTGGCGTTGACCAGGGCCCATCGGTTCTGATGCCTGGTTACACGCAATACGTCCGCTTCTTGCCGACCGTCGGGTCTGACCCTACGGCGCCTGTGACCTACCGCTTGCAACCTGTCGTGTTGCACCTGCCTGTCGAACCCCCCTACTACTTGTTTGTTGCACTTGCCTATCGAGCTCGCGACTTGTATGTCGCACACCTTGACTGGCCTGCAACCTATTTGTCACACGCCCTGACTGTCACTCGTCACCTCAGGCGTGTCACCTCACGCCAATTACCTCACGCCCGTCACCCGCTCTATTACCAGTTTGTTGTTGTGGAGTCCATGCGTGAGCTGAGCTGAGAGTGAAGGTGCAAAGAGTTGAGAACAGTAGAGTGAGAGAGTGAGCACGGCACAATGGGTATACGGTACAATAACGAATGTACCGCATTTTAGGTTTTGAATATATATAAAGTACAGAGTATAAGGGTGCGTTCACACCCAAACATGGTAAAAGGCATGGTGAGCCTTTATTCCCAACACCTCTAGATGAATCTTCAGTAGTCTGTGTTAGATATTTGAGAAGGGTTTTGATTTACTAAAGCTATATTTCTGATTATATGCTGCTATCATTCTTAATGATGAGAATCTTGAATGTGCAATGTAACTTACTAGTTCTTTGGCCTTCTAGGGGTGTACTTTTCTCTTTTTTGACATTGCTTATTCTTGCTGTATGATTTCCGTCATATTTTGAAAGTTTTTGCCTGGAATGTACTGATAAGCTAGCCTGATTATTTCAAGGTACTGTATGACCTTGGTGTTGTTTCAACCAAGGAACCATTTCAATGTTTGGTGAACCAAGGCATGATTCTTGGGGAGGTAAGAGAATGGTTTGCATCGACCTTGACTGCTTTTAACAACTTTTGTCTTAAAAGAAATTAAGCAGTCAGTAGCTTTTGCCTATTCTGAAAATTCAATAACGAAATCTGAGAATGTTGATTGATTTATTTGTTTTTCTCAGATAGAGTTCACCGCCTACAGGGATAAGCTTGGGAATCTTGTTTCTGCAGAACTTGTGGATGGAGAGAAAATCAATGACTACAAGCTAGAAAGGGTGCCAGAGAAAGAGGTACATGCTTTCATAGTCTCTGGAGTAATCAGAAAGATCATGTAGCAGTTGCTGACCATGATAGAAGTAGGGTGCTGTTTCGAAAATGATTTCTTTCTAATATTGAATCTTGGATTTGGAAAAACAAGTGCAAGATTGCTTTGGTGAATACGCCAATAGATGTCTACCAGTACTCTCAAATATCACCAAGATGTTCATATTCTCAATGGATTTCTGCCTTGCAGTCCTTGTAGTGATATGATTCCTTCTACACAATTAAGATGTTCTCAAGGATACAATGATATAGACCTTTCATTGTGATTAAGGTATTCTTACGTCATTTTTCACATTATTCTCTGTTATGTTACCACTAGCTGAAAGCCAAATCTTGGGCTGATCTTGTTGTGCTTTAGAAGCCCTTCAGCTGAAAATATTGTAAAACTTTGGAATATCAGGTTTACTGGTGGATGTTATGCTTAATTTTCTGCTGTCAGGAGGTTCAGGTTGAATAGTTGTATCCTTAATGTTGGCCATAAGATCAGTATGCGAGTCATGTAATGAAGAGTTGTAGAGTCATACTTCATAGCTGATTCAATTGTTCAGAATTCTAGATGCTGACAAAGCAGTGGCCCACCCTACTTTGTCACCACACTGTGCTCCAAGGTTCTAGCTACTTGTTTCTTACCTCTGCCTGTCAACCCACATATAGTTATTGTGTGGAGATCCTCTCGAAGCACCTCTAGGGCCTAGGCCAAGAAAGTACAGGAGGAGCTGCTTCATCTGAGCTTTGTGCCACTATGTCTTCTGTATGATGATTATATCCATACATAGATGATCAAGGTGATCAATGTAATTGTTAGGAGTCGAGACAGGTATATGGCCTCCTAAAACCATAATCTATTTGTTATACCATACTTAGGGTGCGAGCTTCAGGCCAATAAAGGCCTTCTGCAAGCAGTAAACCTGAACCCTCACTCCTCACATATCTCTTCTGAAGGAATATTGAGTAAGGCTGACTTCACAGGATGAGACTGAAAAGAGAGGAGACACTTGATAGCCGGAGTCAAGAAACACCTCTACCCAAGGAGCTTGAGGGGTGAGGCCATGATGGCACCCTCCTTTAAGGCACCTGATGTCTTTGATGAAGATGATGAAGTATATGAAGAGGTAATAGAGTTAGAATGTGAGAATGGAAGGATGTTAGCACCTTGGGTTGGGAATTCTCCACTTGGAGTCAACAACTCATTTTGCAGGGGTAAAACCCAAAAGATAGAAGATGAAGGGAGAGGATATGCTCAACCAAATGAAAAATAAAACGTTGTCTCCAACAACCCCAACGTTAACAATGAAGCAACCAATCCAAGCTTAATTGCAATAGTCTAGAAATGAGTTCAAGTATAGGATCTTGAAGATATGGGACAAGATATAAGAAGAAGATAGGAAAGAAAAGAAAAGGAGGTGCTAGATGGAGCCATAGCTATGTGATGTAGTCTCATGGAACTAGTTGAGTCTTGGGGAAATCTCCAACTCACTCTGAATGTGAATGCCTTTGGGCTATGGAACTCAATAAGCCCTATGGATCCATGACACTCCAACCTCTCTAAACATGGGTGTCATCCCAAATACTCAAAATGATATCTCTACTTCTGACGCCAAGAATCAAGGCCAAGTGTAACAGCTTAATCTATGCCCCTTAACGAACTTCAAGTCCAAATGAAGATAATAAGAGCCAAAGGAAAGGTGCCATCCAATGGTTGTGCATCTTCCATGCCCTTAATAGTTTGTCTAAGGCAAAGAAACTAAGGAATGATCCTGCTAAGGAGAGCCCAAAGAGAGGTGCCATGCACCAAGACCACAAATTCCGTGCGAAGAGAGAAGCTACACCTACTGGTTTGCCTTAAGTTCAAGGCAAACAGAAGGATATGGCAAAGAGGCCAAGGAAAACCGCCCAAGTCTTGACTTGATTATGCGGGCACAATGTTATGGCAAATGAACCATGAGACCGAAGTTCCCAAGTCCCAAAACGAAGGTGAAAAGAAAGAGAGAAATTGTTTTTGCTGAGGGAGGAATTGCATAAGGATCAACCCAATGGACTATTTTCCTCAAGGCAAGGCACAACATAGCATAAGGATCAAATTTAAAGCATTGCGAAATGCTTCAAATTTGTGGTAAGGAAGAGCTTTGGTGAAGATGTTTGCTACATTGTTGTTGGTAGGACAATAGACAAGGCTGATATCCCCTGCATATAGTCTGTCTCTGACAAAGTGATGATGTATCTCAATGTGTTTCATGCGTGTATGAAACACTGAGCTCTGTACCACTGCAATGGCACTCTGACTGTTAGTAAACAAAGGAGTAGGCTCCGTGACAGATACATCAAGGTCAGCCAACAAACGTCTAGTAGTGAAAACTACATTGTATTTAGCCTCACAAGACAATGTGGCAATAGTGTATCGTTTCTTGTTAAGCCAAGAAATGCAAGAAGAGCCAAGAAAGAAACAATTCCACTTGTAGAGTGATGAGAATCAAAATCCCTAGCCCAATCGGAATTATTGTAAGCATGTAACTGCAACGCTCCCCCCTTGGCATAAAGCAATCCAAGAGTCCTAGTGCCTTGCAAGTAACGGAAAACACGCTCCACAGCTTGCCAATGCGACATGCGTGGGTTGTGCATATATCTGCTCAGGACTAAAATTTCAAACTAAATATCTGGCCTTGTCTTGCATAAATACATGAGACATCCAACTACCGGAGCATATATATGAATGTCAAACATATCACTGTCATCATGCAAAGACAGCTCAAGTCTAGTCTTCTTGGGTGTGCCTACTGGCTTACAATCTAAGGAGTTTACAAATATATCTGGACTGTGACAATCCAATGTCTCTAGTATCATGAATAAATTGAATGCCCAATTAGTAATACAAAGGCCCCAAATCAAACATTTCAAAAGTTTGCTGCAAATATTTCTCAAATGCTGAAATTTGACTATCATATATCCTTGTGAGCAGAAGATCATCTATATAAAGACAAATGACCAGCAAGGATCCCCCCTCTTTGCATACGTAAAGAGTAGATTCTAATGGGCTGTTAATGAATCCTTGGTTGAGTAAGAAAGCATCAATTTTGGCATGTCAAGCTCATGGAGCTTGCTTCAAACCATACAAAGTCTTTTTCAGCTTGCATACCAAGTGTTTGGATCCTCTAACTGCAAAACCCATGGGCTTCTGAACATATGCTTCTTCTTGAAGTTCCCCATGTAAAAATGCAGTTTTAATATCAAGCTGGTGCACAATCTAACCACAATGGGCAGCCAATGCAACCATACACTTGATAGTGGTCATATGGGATGTAGGAAAAAATGTCTCCTCATAATCAATGCCCTTCTTTTGCGCATAACCTTTTGCCACAAGCCTAGTCTTATACTTATCAATGGATCCATCTGCTTTTCGTTTCAGCTTATAGACCCATTTAGTACCAATGGCTTTTTTTCCAATAGGCAATGTAACTAAATCCCATGTTTGTTGCCATCCAGTGCACACTCTATTGTGTATCCTCAAAAGAATCAAGCTCATCATCATAAGTGTGTTTGCTGTCATAACAAACTTCATAGTATTAGCATAATCATGCAGATGTGTTTGTCTTCGAGTACGACTAGCAAGAGGAGCATCCAAATGATTGTTTTGTAGAGTCTACAACTACAATCTAGGTATTTGTCTACCCTCGTGATTATTTACATGCTCTTGATGAACCTCGAGTTCAACATCTTGCTGAATATTCAGATTAGCCATAGGCTGAATTTTTGCATTATTTAATGGAGCAAGTGGCTGATTATTTTGTTCATTTTATGAAGCTCCAGTTGTATCATCAAAAGAAATCGGCAGTAGCCCTTTAAACACATCATTTGCAGCCTGATATGTGTCATAATCAACAAGAGATAATTCTGTTTTTTCATAAAAAATCACATGTCTACTAGCAAAAACTTTCTTGGAAACAAGATTGTACAATCTGTACCCTTTGCTTTCACTATTGTATCCCACAAATATGCACTTGATAGCCTTATTGTCCAACTTTTTCCTCAATACTTTAGGAGTATGAGCATATGCAAGACACCCAAAAGTACGAAAGTGGCCAACAGAAGGTTTACGGTTGTTTCAAGCCTCAAAAGGTGTTATATTTTTTAATGCCTTAGTAGGGCACCTATTCAAAATGTGACAAGCACACATAATTGCTTTCATCCAAATCCATGTGGCAAGTTTTTAACTTTTAGCATACATTTGGCCATCTCCAAGAGTGACTGATTGTTCCTTTCTGCAACCCCATTCTGCTGTGGAGTATATACAGTAGTTTATTGATGTGCAATATCTTTCTACTTCAAAAAATTATTCAGCAAGGAAGACATATATTCCCCCCCACGGTCTGAACGGAGAGTGATATAATGACTTGGCTTTTTTTAGTGATGGCAATTGCCCTTCTTGGCTTGTGTGCCCTTTGTTTCTTGTTGTTCAGTGAAGTTTTGGAACTTCCAGAACTTCCAAAACTCTGTGAAGCATTCCAGGACTGATTTTCCTTGCCCTTCTATCTTGCCATAAAAGCCTGTTCAGAAGCTACAACATTCACTCCACTATTTTTCTTTGTTTGCTCTTCTTCCAGCAATAAGCTAACCAACTGAAGAAAAGTAAGTGGCTGTATAGAAATTCACATTGTAAGATTCAATGCCGTATGAAAGGCCAAATAAGGTGGCAAAGAATTCAAAATTGTAGAGATCATCTGAGCATTGGAATAATACTCATCTACATTCATTAACTGCTCGCACAAGTCCTAAATTTTATTAAGGTGATCTTGCATAGCAACACCTTCCATCTTCACATTTTCAAGCTCCTTCAAAAAAGAAATGCGAGTCTCATTTTTCGAGCAAACATATGCTCAAGTGTAAGCCATGCTACTCGTGAAGTAGCAGTAGACCGAATATGCGGGATTATAGACCGGAATATGCAGGATTATAGACCGTTGAACTGCCAATGCAATAAGTGACAATGCTTGGGCATCTCTAGTGTCCCAAGCCTTATGTGTAGCTATTCTTTGGGGTGGTGGCTGATCAGGAGCTTGCCTTTGACCACGGTCTCCTTGCGGAGGAGTTGTAGGAGCTGTATCACCAAGATGGACTTCTTTCCCACTAACATAATCCCAAAGATTTTTTGCAACAAGCACATTCTTCATCATGAAGGACCATAGAGAATAGTTGTTGCCATCCAATCTATGTCCTTGATTTTCCATGATAACTCTCACTCTTCCAAATGCACAAGAGCAATAACAAAAGCTGGCCTGACTTGGAAATCTGCAAATTTCCAGAGATTACAGCAAATGCCAAGATGTAATCAACTAAACCATGTCACACTTGACCACTACTGTCTCAATGTGCTGAAAATTTTCAGATTTCAGCAAGCAACGCATTGCCCAATTTAAGAAAGTGGTCAGCAGCACTAAAAGCACAAAAGCCCCAAAAAATGACTGTCCAATGTGCAAGATTTCAGTCAATTTCAGACTGAAACTTCAATACATATGCCAATGTCTACCCAAAAAAAAAACAAAAGCCCCAATTTTGCTGACCCAAATGCGAATAAGATATACCTATGGCAGCCGAGGATGAGCCGAATGAACACTGATGTTGTAGTCAAAGCCGTCGAGACAGCTGGCTGAGCTGTCACAAGACTGGTGGAGCTGCCCACGGGTGGAGGGTGGCCGGTGTACGTGGGCGGAGCTGCTAGGGCCTGGAGGCGGATGAGCTGCAAGCAGGACTGGCGGAACTGCCTAGGGGCTGGACAGGGTGGTGGTGGGGCAGCCTGGTGCGGGTGGACTGGATAGGTTGTAGGTGGTGTAGCCTGGTAGACAGGATGGCGGCCGCTGCAGCAGGTGGGCGTACCAAGTGGCCAAGGTGAACCTCGCTCTGATACCGTATGTTGGTGGAGGTGGCAGCAAGCAGCTCAGCTCAGCTCGAGAGTGTGTAGACAGTTGAGAGAGAGAGAGTGTGTGGTCATTGCCCGACACTTGATTAATTGAAAAGTGTGTAACTCAAAGTACAAAGTACAACCCTTAGACTTTAGGGTTGTATAAGTGGCTTAAGGTGCATTCACACACAAAATTGTGTAATGTGCTGCTGTAAGTGACCAAATTGTGTAACATAAATACACAAATGAAGAATAATGTGATTGGGGGAAAAAACCTCTCTTATGGAGAGTAAAAAGTGCCCAAGTGTCCTACATATGCATCACTGACACTCTTGTGTGAGTGTAGGTGTGAGTAAAACCCAACATAAAAAGCAACCAAAGTGCAGATTCTGTGACAATACCATCTTGAAACACATGTAAAAGCTGGACCTGCAACCAAAATAAATTCCAAACACAAAAGTGGATGACATTGATGAGCAAGGATGCATAGCATGAATACAATTGAGTCATGACCACCCTGTGCTTTATGTGCAATGTGCATTGATAATGTGATGAAAAAGGATGCATAGCATGAGAACATTGAGTAACCTCTGCACAATGTGCAATGGGCATTGGTAGTGAGGGTACTAATGATGAATACAATGATCAACCTGTGCATAATGAGCAATGTGGCATTGGAAATGTCACAAGCTGAAGCAATGAAGTAAGGGAAATGGTTGCTTTTTAAACATATAGATAATAAATGTTCAATACTTTAAGTGCACCATGCATCTTGGACGAATGGATGCCAAGCATTGGTTTTCCATATCAGTCCATATAGCAGGGTAGATCAAAATGAATATAGGCTAGAAGATTAGGCAAAAGTTATTTTCCAATACACACGAAACGAGGCAACAGACAATTGACCACGATCAATATTAGCTTTAGTTGTCAGCTGCCAAACTATGTCCATCAACAGTAAAACTTGACCAAGCCACGAATTGCTGTGTCGACTGATGCATAGCATGAGTACATTGAGTAATCTGTGCACAATGTGCAATGGGCATTTGTACTGAGGGTAGTAATGATGAATACAATGATCAACCCGTGCATAATGTGCAATGTGCGTCGGAAATGTCACAAGCTGAAGCAATGAAGTAAGGAAATGGTTGCTTTTTAAACATATGGCTAATAAATGCTCAATACTTTTAGTGCACCATGCATCTTGGCTGAATGGATGCCAAGCATTGATTTTCCATATCAGTCCATACAGCAAGGTAGATCAAAATGAATATAGGTTAGAAGATTAGGCAAAAGTTACTTTCCAATACACATGAAACGAGGCAACAGACAATTGACTACAATCAATATTAGCTTTAGTTGTCAGCTGCCAAACTATGTCCATCAACAGACAAACTTGGCCAAGCCATGAACTGCTGTGTCAACTAGCCTCTTTTGGGGGCATGATCTTGTATTTTCAGAAATTAATGATAAGCCACTGATAAATTCAGGGCAACCATGGGTCTCTCTCACTAGGTTGTGCAACCAAACCATGCTATGGTTGTTAGTCAATAAGCTTTTCCATGTATCAGCAAGGGATACACTGGATGCACTTTGATTTTTGGGATGAAACCATTATTCTTTAATGTGTCCATCCTGCCAATCGGCTTAAGCATTAATGAACTAATGTATACTAATTTGGTTTTTCACCCTACAGGTTACCAAAATGGGAGAAAATTATGTCCTAAAATCTGACGACACCATTAGATTGGATGCAAGGAGTCACAAGATGAGCAAGAGTCGGGGCAATGTGATAAACCCAGATGATATTGTTAGAGACTATGGAGCAGATTCTTTGCGCCTCTATGAGATGTTCATGGGACCTTTAAGGTTATATTTCTGAAAACTAGATTGGATTGGGCTTTATCATTTTTTATTAGCCTTGAAAATATAGGGTGTTTATACGTTGCAGAGTATGAGATTTAAATCAAGTAAGAAAATTTATTGTTCATAAAAAAGTTAAAATATGTACATGCAGGGTGTTTATCAGCAGCACTAACCAGTGGAACATGATGCATCTAAAACTTTTAATTTTGGTGGCATTAACAAGTTTCATTTGTAGAAAGGAAAATACTGAACAGAGAGAGGTTTAGTTCTCGTATTGAAGTTACACACATGCGCACGTGCGTGCAGTCTCTCTCTCTCTCTCTCTCTCTCTCTCTCTCTCTCATGCACACACACTTTCCTGGAATGCTTATTTTGTCCAATGTGTCATTAATTTGTCTCAGGATGGGACGGCTTATACTCAAAAAGAATAGTCACACACAAATGTACAATCCTGTTCTTACACACTGCATCTTTAACCTGTGCTCGTGGCATAGGTTCAGTCATGACTTCATTCATGGAATATATCCATAGTGTTGACCATAGTATTGAGCCTCTTTGAGAAGTACAATTTGTTGAACTGTCTTCTCGCAGAGAATTTGCAATATATTAAGTCAAAGCAATGATGGAGGAAGCTGTGAGAAACCTGCTTTTGGACTTCAAATTTACGACATCAGTTCTTCATAAGCTTTGCGACTAAATATCTTGGATATCCTATATTGCAGAGACACTAAAGTATGGAGCACAAAAGGGGTAGAGGGTGTCCATCGCTTCTTGGCTCGTGCATGGAGATTAGTTGTAGGATCACCCATCTCTCCAGGCTTGTATGCAGAAGGGTCTGTTGCTACAGATGAAGAGCCTTCGCTTGAACAGCTTCGGGTTTTGCATCAATGTATACAAAAGGTACCTTGAGCCAAGTAAACTGGCACTCTACTTTAACTGATGAATGTACTATGTCTACAGCTGTATGGTGAGCTCGGGAATTGTTCTTTGTGTATGTTATTGCTCCAGGTGACTGAAGAAGTTGAAGGAATGCGTTTCAACACAGCTATTGCTGCAATGATGGAGTTCATAAATGCTGCCAACAAGGTAATTTAAGCTGTAACTTTACCATTGCAACTTAGTGTTTGGAAGCAAATGATCTGTAATATTTGAACGTCTCAGAGCCATGCTGCAAGCATTGATCCATTTAAGACAACCCAGTGTACAGAAATGTGGCCTTAGTTTAATATATGTCAGTCAATCATATTTTTCATTTTAGGTATGTCTGTTTTGTGGGGAAGGTGAACTTCTTTCTCCCTTTTGCAGTGGAGCAATCGGCCAACAGCAGTACTGGAAAAGTTTGTGTTAGTCTTGTCCCCTTTTGCTCCTCATTTGGCAGAAGAGCTGTGGCAACGGCTTGGCCATTCTGAAACTCTTGCTTATGAGTCATGGCCAGAAGTGAGCCTCAAGCATACACTCGTTCTTCTTTTATCATTTGAGGCAGTTCTTAGAAAAAACATGAAACCCATAGACTGACTGACATGGTGTGCTGGATTGGGGCAGGTAATTCGAGAGTACCTAAAGGTTGATACGATCACTTTGCCCATACAGATAAATGGAAAGACCAGAGGAACAATACAAGTAATGGAAGGGGCCGATGAAGCTGCTATTATCACAGCAGTAAAACTGAATCAGTCTCTTTGCAAGCATCTGACTAAGCCCATAAAAAAGACATTTTATGCTCCGGGAAGAATTCTGAATCTTGTACTAGAGAAGTAAGCCTTACCTTTTTATATAAGCAAGCATACCATCAAAGCTGTCTCAGAATCATCCTGTTTCTCTCTGCTCATGTTTTTCCCTACCTTATTGAGGGAGTATACAAGTGGGCTTCTTGTCATTAATTGTGAAAGTCCACTTTGGCATGTGGGACATGATGGCCAGGCTGTATGTAAATGGAATGTATATAAAAATTTTGGACTGGCCCATGGCCTCAAGGGGAGGGCTTGGATATGATAATGTACAATGTTTCTTTAAAATCCTAACTTGTTCTTGAACTGATTAAGCATAGTTTTGTTGCTGGTGATCTATATCCACTCCTTCCATTAGAAGTACTTTTGAATTGGATATGCAACTATGACTTATGTTTCTTAGACACAACTTGTTTAGGAACACGATACTTTTATTTGCATGGCTTGGGGCTCACCATGCCCCTGATTCTGAGGCAAGAGCCACACTGAATTGCTAGCCGAGACACCACAGACCAGGCTACCAAATGTGGATGATCTCATGGTTACTATTCGAAGTACTAGTCTTGAAGGATATATCCTGCATGAGTAGCCTCAGACTACTCTACATAATTCCTATATATTTCTTGGTGTATCCAGACTAAAGTGGCCTAGACTATTAAGGGCCTGGTTTTCTACCTTCTCCACCTTTTTGTTTAGTTGATATACACTACTCTCTCGAGTCATCAGCATGATGACTACTTTCCACCATGGTCTTCTATATTCTTCCATAGGTTCCATCTCTCTACTCTCATTCCATCTCTGATTTCTACCTTTGTTTCATATCTCAATTCTCTTTCTTTCCTTTTTCAATCCTGCTAGCCCTTTCACTTCAGCTAACCACATACCACATTCGATACCAAACCTGAACTTTCCAGGTAATACTGTAATTTGAGAGAACCAAAATCAGCACACTCCCAACAAGGTGAATGCATGTTAGTGAAGTGTTAGTCCACATGTATTGGAGAACTTGTACAGTGGTCCATATGCTATAAGTGACATTAAAAAACACCTAACTGGGAACACACAGGCATCAAATAAGCAACATTTCATTGACACTCTACCTGTTAGAACTAATAAGTTGCAATGTTTTTGTCGGGATACCACCTATCATTAGACCCAAGGATCTTATTGATAATAGAAGTTGTACAGAGCTACAAAGATGTAACTCTACAATGTGGTGGCTGAGTCAAAAGATTTCAAAGTAATCAATGGATACAATGAGTTTGAGTAACACACATTTTATGCCCCTCCAATGAAGCAACAATGCCTCAAAAGTCTATTTGGAATGACACATTTTGGCCCGTTGTCACTGACTAGCCACTTGTGAGGTACTAAATTGTGCCTTTGTGGGAATAAAATGGGCTATCTTAGTGAGTCTATCCACTACCACATATGGAATATTCCATACTTTTTTTATTGTAGGTAATCTAGTAATCAAATCCATGGTAATATGCATCCATTTGCCTTTAGGAATAGCTAATGGCTGTAATAAATCACTTGGCTTATAACTGCTATCCTTATTTTGTTGGCAAAGAATACATGTTGTGATATAATCCTTTATATATCTCGACAATCCTTTCCAATGAACGCTTATGTTGATTTTATCATAGGTCTTAAACACTAAAAAATGTCTAGCTATAGGTGAATTTAGCTTCTCTATAATTTTTAGCCTAAAAAAAAAGTAGAGGAATGATAATCCTACCATTAAGTGAGATTAGATCATTTTTAGGTTGAAAATATTAGTTTCTCTATAAATACTTATTTTAATTTCTAAATTATATGATTGAGCTCATCATTCAAAAGGTAGGGCTTCTATAGCTCTTCAATCCAATAACTATATATAACTCAGTCATAGTTGAAACCTTGCATGCCCACATCTTGGAAAGAGAATCAATTACTACATTAATCCTTGCCTCGAGTACGAGTAATGTCAAAATCATAATTTTCTAGGGTAGTCACCAACCTGCGCTACTTAGGAGTAAGATTTTATTGGGTAAGGAAGTACTTTAGGACCTTGTGATTACTCTAAACTCTAAATCAACTACCATATAAATAATGGTGCCACTTCTTTATTGCATGAAGAATAGCCAATATTTCTTAGTCATAGACATTCTTAGCCATTTTCTTATTTGTGAGCTTATGGCTCTAAAAGGTAATAACTCCATACTCCTGTAGCAATACAGTCTTTATGCCACAACATTGGTATCACAATGTACAGTAAACTCTCTAGAGAAATTTGGGCATACCAAAATAGAAGCAGAAGTAAGAAATCCCTTTGATTGGTTAAAGCTACAATTTGCAAGGGTACCCCAAAAGAAGTATTCCTTCTTCAACTTGTTAGTCAAAGGAGTTGCTATAGTCACATAATGCTTAATAAACCTATAGTAGAGTGATGATAGACCAATAAATCCTCTAAGTGAAGTAGTAGTGGTAGGTGTTGCCCAATCTCTAATACACTGCACCTTCTTAGAATCAGCTTGTATCCCTTTTTCATTAGCAAGATGACCTAAGTATTCCACCTCTATCTGCATGAATGAACACTTTCTCTCCTTAGCAAAGAGTTTGTGGTGCCTTAATACAACAAAAAGCTTCCTCATATGTAACAAGCGGTCCTCCAATGTCTTGTTGTAAACTAGTATGTAATCAAAGAAAACAAGGATAAACTGAAAGATGAAAAGTTGCAAAATTTTATTTATTAGACTTTGGAAGGTAGTTGCATTGATAAGCCCAAATGGCATCACCAAGAAATGGTATAATCCATGATCTATCCTAAAGACTATTTTAACCTAATTACCCTCTCACATGTGGATCTGATGATATCCTAATCTCAAGTCAATCTTGGTAAGGAGCTTAGCCCCCTTCAGCTCATCAAGCATATTTACTCTAGGAATCCCTATAATTAATATACATCCAGAAGGATCCATCTTTTTTTTTCACTAACAAGATCGGTGAAGCATATGGTGAAGAATTAGGCTTGGTGAACCCCATCGCAAAAAGCTCATTGATTTGCTTGGCCACTTCTTTATACTCACATTTAGACAATTTGTAGGGTGGCTGATTGACTGGCTTTGAATGTGGCTCAAAATCTACAAGCTGATCCATGGTTCTCTTGGGAGATAATAAAGTAAGTACCTCAAACAAATCCATGTACTCCTCAAGTAGAGCTTTTAAAGCTTGGATACTTAACTAAATCCTTGGCCTGATCCTCAACCTCTTTATTTAAGTGTAAAACAAAAAACTGAGAGCACTTCTTATACTCATTGAGTTGCTTTATGGTGACAAGATAAAAAATAGATTTATTAGGGATTCCCTATACATAGATAGAAATCCAACAATGGGAAACTCCATGTACAATTGCAAGAAATTGATGGCAATCCTCCCTAAGGTCATTAGCCAATCACACCCAAGCACAATATCTATTGGTCCCATTTCCAAAGGAAACATGTTCACCTTTGCTTCATAAATTTTTAACCAACTATATGGGAACCTGTGGGGATACATTTGAGTGTTGATTTTCTCTTCACCATTGGCTACCTAAACTCTTATGGCCTACTATAAATCAGTGAGAAAACGATGCAATCTATCCACAACTGGCTTATTCATAAAACTATGTGTATTGCCACTATCTATCAAGATAAACACATCCTTCCCATAAATGGCACCCTTCATATAGAGTGTACTAGGGCTTCTAGAATATATTCAAGCATCCATGGAAATAGAACAAATGATAGTGGTAACAATATGCAAATCTATCCCACCATGGTCAAAGGGAACATGTCCACCAGGGTCAAATGGAAATCCATTAGCTAGCTTATAAGATTGATTTAGCTCAAGCTCCTCATCATGCTCTTCAATTTGAACTTGTGTACTCACTCTTGGTTCTTCAATGACTTCTTCATCCACATCCTCAAGTACTATCATGTTGTAATTCTTGGCTTTGGCATTCCAGTAAGTGCAATTAGATGCATGATCATCCATATACTTTTCACCACATTTGAAGCATAGACTATTCTCTTTGCACTCTCCAAAAACATCCATAGGTGTAAATTTTCCATTGTTTGCTAAATTATTTTTGGGTCTACTATCACCTTGCTTAGGCTCAACTTTATGGATGATTGGTGGAAGAACTTTGTTGTCTTGGAGCCTTAAAAGTAGGGTATGTAGAAATTTTGGGGTTGTTAAATGAAGTAATGGACCCATCATAATTGCCACCAAACTTGCGCTATTTATTAGGAGTCTTTTGCTATCCAAAAGAAGCATGTATGGGAATATACTTCTTGTACTTGCAAACATACCTAGGCCATAACATCAATTGACAACTTAGGCTCTAGACAATAGATGTACTTATATAACTTTACATCATCGCTCATACTCTGTACATACATGGTAAGATTCAAAAGCTGATCGGTATACTCTTTAACCAATAGGCTTCTTTGGTCCAACTAATATCATCTCCTAGCCAATTTTTCCTTCTCAATGGGAGAGGCAAATACTTGAGCTGTCTTAGATTTGAAATCTCCAATTGTCAACCTGTTGATTTGTCCCCTTTATTTACCTCCACAATGTATGAGAAAATCCCTCAAGATGAAGTGTAGTAAAGTGAACCTTTTGGTCATGATTCAAACCTAGGAAAAATATCAAAGTAGGATTCTAACTTTGAAGTTCACTTCTCCAAATCAGTCCAAATGATCACAAATAGCCACTATATTTGGACAACACAATTTTAACAAGAATCCCCTCTCAACAAAATCTAGTTGCCTATACTTGGGATTGCATGTTTATATAAGTACCAATGGGGGCTAAAAAATTGGAGACACTCCTATGATAATTAGTTTGAAGCTACCTGGAGGAATAGGTGGTTGACTTCTAGCTCTTGGAGGAGGGTTGGACACATGAATGCTTGAAATAAGCTCATCAATCCTAAAAGAAGTCTCCCCAATCTCATAAGTTTTATGTGGCATACCCTTCATTCTAATGATACCTAGGTGAGGATTATTATTCAATGGCTAAAATAGTTGTTTGTCTGTACTCTTGTTATTTGCCATTTGTGCTACCATAAGCATAGAAACCTAAGTACTAAATTTGCCTAAAGATTCTCTAGTGGAAGAGGAAAATTTCTCTAAGGAATTCTTAGTAGAGTGCTCATCTGCTTCATATCCTCTACTACTTAATTCAATTTAGAGACCAACTCCATGTGCTTGATAGAGTGCCTAGTTTTACTGTTACAAAATGTGGCATTGAGAGTGATGTACATGCCATATTCTTGGGATTCTTCCTCATCATGATGTGTCTTAGGTATTACCTCATGTATAATCTTGATTTGTTGCTGGACATTAGAATTAGCATCGTTCTTTCCTTTGTTTCTAGCCATTTCTGCTTACTATTACAATGCAGTCTAAGTAAACTACAATGCCTATAACTTTTCACCACGATATTGGAATCAAGAACTTTTTATTCAAAACAAAGCCAAAAAATAGCTTTTCAAGATGAGTTATGGCACTTTACTTTAGAACCAAAATAGAAAATTCTAAAAATATTATTTTTCTATTGTACAAAATAGTCAACACTCTATAAAAACGTTGTTTTGGCATTTCCACCTCCCTTAGGTCTAAACTAAGGTCTCCAAACCTTGTGGCGGCTTGGATATGACTTTTATGGATTTTATATGACTTGAAATAACCTATATAGAGGCTAGATAAATTTTGAATTACTTTGCAAAACTTTGAGAGCAAAATTTTGAAGCTGTTTTTAGAGCGTTAAAGTGGCTCGAGAGGCGTAAAAGAGTAAATTTTCCTAGAAAATGAAATGGTTGTGGATCAAGGAGCTAGAGTTTTCCTAGATGCATTTCGACACAAGGAATCCAAAGCAAGCCTCCATTTGTTAATCGGAGGTCGTTTAACCCCCCCCCCCCCCCCCATTTAATGGTCACAATATATGATGTGAAGTAGCTATCCTATTCGAGAGCCAAAAAGTATGTGACAGAGGCCAAATTGATAGATTTCGATGTCATAAGCTAGCCGCCTAGAGCCGGATCAAAATTCGGAGGCTGTTTACCCCTCCAACGAGGTCGAAACCATTTCCGAGACTGTGAATGGACACGAAAGATAGAACCAGATAATTTAAAGTTTAAAGCTTAAGACTTAATGGCTTTAACAAAATAAAAAATTCAGCTTGGAGGAGGGAGACATAGTTTTTTTGCGCCCCCTTGATTGGCATCTTCATGGCTTTTCGCGGTGGGGCAATCTGTTAAGGATGAGAGGCGTAAGTGCTTGTTTTTTATGTTTCATGATTATTCATTTGTGCATATTATGCGAATGGTTTAGAATGATTGAATATGATTTGCATTGCTTGAAAAATTAGAATTCTCAATTGGTTCTTGTTGTTCATATAATAAAAATGAAAATCAAGAAAACCCGCAATGTGGGAATTGTGAGATTTTGGAAAAATTGAGGATTTTATGAGTTTTCATGGTTATTTAGGGGCAAATAGAATATCATATTATATCTTGGTGCATATAACCTCTACATGTGTGAAAATTTAAAAAGTAAAATAATAAAATAAATCATAAAAATTAACAAAATGATAAGAAATAGGTTTTAAGAATGGAAAAATTACAAAAAGTTATGAATATGTTTGTGAATGTACATTATAGTGCATATTTATTGCTTTTTACATAAGAAGCACACATAAAAATTACTCTTTACACCGACCAACCCAAGAAAAACCTTAAGCAATAGTAAGGGGAAGGGGCTGTGGAAAGTTGAATATAATGTGGAATGCTAATTTTATGCGTAGCTTGACATATAGAATCTGATTATTTTAAGTTTTTAAAGAAAGGACAGTAGCACGAATTATTTTGGTGTTGCCTTAGCAATGATGCAATATGCTAGAATAAAATCATGGAAAGAATATTTGAGCACATTCACGATGCTGATTTCGTTTAAGTAAAATGTTTGTGCACTCAAAGTCTTTCACTTTACATTGCATTACATCGACGTGGTATCAAGAGAATCATCTCCTAGATACATAGCACTTGTTTTCGAATTTTTGACCCATGATGAGTGTGAGACTATGATCATTTCCTTTGGGGGAATGATTCAGTGAGATTATATTAACAAATATTGCGAAGAGTGGACTTTGTGCATATGTGTTATATGTTGAAATGACATATATTGGGACTAATCCTTTGTGTGTAGGAGAGCCGTAGTGGGGCCACAACAAGAAGATGGGGGTGCTCCATTTGTACAATGAGGTGCTAGATATCATTATGTTTGGATACTCCAATTGCTTGGAGTCGAGAAGGGCAACATGTTGGACTACAATCTAGATATTATATCTACAAACACATTCTTTTATTAAATCAATTCATAGTGTCTATACGCTCCTCTTGGCCGTGAGGCCGTGGGGTTGTTTAGGTGAGGTGAGGGACTAGAACCCTAAAGCCAGTGTTGGGCCCATTTTTTGTCTCAACACACTTGTAACCAAGAAGAAAGGCCCTTAAAATCGGTCCCAATTTCCTATTTGACTAAAATACCATGTGAACAACCTATGATAGACTTGGAATAATCTATAGCACCTACAAATGACTGAATATCAACCCCAATCAATGCCCAAGTGCCTGTTACTCCTATGTGTACCTATATCCTTCTAAGGAAGATTGAAATAGGCTAAATCAACTTGTAATCCATGTAAATTGATTAATGAGGCCATGATCAATGCTCTTTAGCTAAAATATTCAAGACTTCAATGTCTTCACTTATGGGAACTATGTGAGGGATAAAACAATGTGACAAGCTCCCTACACAGGCTCCAAATCATCAGGAGGCAAGGCAAAGTTCCCTCGGGTCAGTTGGTTGCACCCCTTCAAAATCTTCAATAGTGTAAAGGAGGGTCACCTTTCTATTGTCCCACTATCTCCCCTAGCATCCATCTTTTTCTTGGGTGGGAATCCATGGCAAGAGCATTCTATTCTGAGTAAATAGGAATTATATGCATTACTAAAATACTTCTTTCACCTTCAATGATATGCAAGGATTTGATCAATGAAACTAGAGTCAAGAAATTGAGATTGTTTGAGGTTCTTACCACTACAAATCAGTGACTCACTAATTGCAGCACTTACCCTTTACAATATTTTTCTTGGGTACAAGAGAATCACAAAGTCAAATCAAGGTTATGCATAAAGGTATTGAAAATGGTAATCATGATGAGATTGGATTGAAATGTCTGTTAAAATTCAATTGATAGGTTTTGATTTATATAAAGAAGCACTAATATTTGGTCCATGATTCATTTTGAGGCTCAAATGACCATAAATATCCCATCAACAAGTGGAAAAGCTTGAACATGGATATAGAAAGATTTCCAAAGGTTAATAAAATAAAAGACCTCTTATTGACTTGAAGAAGATGGACGATTCAATTAGAATCAAGCCTCAATTCATTGGTAGAATAAATTGTCCCAAATCAGTCCAAAAGCTTCATGCTCCATGATTCCAATGAAATGAGCCCGTCCTTTGCTTAAAGATCAATAATCCTTTGAAGATGAAGTGCCTTGAACCTTCTTTAATACTTGAATACAAAAAATTCAAGCTCTCTTATCAAAAGCCCCAAAATAAAACTCCATTATGCACTCCAAGAAGCTTGATAAGCTGAAATCTCTTTAATGTCTTCAATCTTGAAGCCAATCTTGTTACCGATTTTTAGGGTTTTCGATATCTCTAATAAAAATAATGAAGAAGAAGATAAAAAATCACATGAAGAAGAATGGTATTTGCTAATTGAAGCTTGGAGAAGCTAGAATCAAGTGATTAATGACTAAGAATTACTATAGAGCTCAAAGTGGCAATGCATTTTGTGATGAAATTTTTGGGAGGATTGATCCTCCAAAATGGCCTATTTTTTATCCATAACTTGCCATTTTTTCCATGATGCCTCTAGCTTGGTCTCCATGTACTACGTTTAGCTTTGACTAGGCTATCCTTAGTCTCCTTGGTCTCTGCACTTGTCCACTTCCAAGTTGACACCTTGTCCTTGAGAAATTGAAATGTAACTAGTTTGAAAATAATATCTAGGGAAAGATTGTAATCAAATGGATCAAAGACCAATGCTCTGATACCATTTGTTAAAAAGAGGGCTGAGAGGTGAGAGAAAGGAGAGAAAAAGAGAGAAAATAGAAGAGAGAATGAGTGACAAGGAGAGAGAAATACTAGAAAGATAGGAGAGAAGAGAGAGAAGCCATGGGATTTGTGAACAAGAAGGTGAGATGAGAGATAGTAACTTTTTTATTTAAAAAAATGATTAAAATTATATGTCTCACTTTTTATACCACTCACACTCCAATAGTAAAGCATCACTTTTTATGTGTGTGAGAGACTTGTCTCACACCCTAGGAATGGATTTAAACTTTGTGATGCTTATTTTATGTTGAGTTAGACGCTAATGGAAAGGATTGGAGCATAAGATGTCCATATATAGCTCACTCCAAACGTCTTTTAGAATACATTTAGATAAATATTATTTGGCAAGGCCCAAAACAAATGGTTATGCTTTGCTTATTATTTTGTAATTATACCTTATCTTCTTTATTATGTATGTTGGTCATTTATGTCAAGTAAATGCAAATTGAAATGCCTTTCACTTGATTTTGCCCTTACAGTTCAATATGCTCATGTGAAAACGCTCGTTTATTTCTTTAGATCGGGAAGATCTTCCAACAGCCACAGTAGTACCTAACATGCAAGATCCTTACTTAAATCGTGATGATGCTCAAAGAATCATCAAATAATATCTACAAAATCTTGGCAATCCGAATTTATATTGAGGGTGAGCCACTTCCACTTAAAAAACTTAGGAAGTTATGTCCAAATTGGTTAATGTGGGAGACATTGCTTTGTATTTCAAATAGGGCAAAGAATACTACACCTTTGGAGATATTTGACATCTACCACAAGGGGTTGGCTAGGGTTCTTCTAGCCAAGTTCGTTAACTTCGTGGACAACATCTACCTTGTGCAACAATACTTACAAAGGCATGCGAATTGGAATGAAAATCCAACCAATGCAGGAGTTGGTCAAGGGTGAATAACTGTCAAGGACCAAGTGCAAAGAGGAGAAACTACACAACCACCAATAAAGAGACCTATTGTGCTAATTCCCAAAGAACATGAGCACATTATGGAGATTACAACACAATGAGCAAAATTAGCTACATTGGAACAAGAAAATACTAAGCTTTGGCATCTGACCAATGATTTAAGAATGGAGTCATCTTCATCATAAACTAATATGCCTACTACTTTGATAGAGTTGGCCTAGTATAACCAAAAATAGCTCATTTGATAGATCCATAATATTGGATTTTGAGAACGTGTAAACATACATCATTATTTATAAAATATAATTGTTTATGTGGTCATGCAATGCTATAGGACATGGGACATCATTATGAAAACATATTATGCAATATTATCAACACCAAAAAATCATTTTGAAAATATGGTTGTTTATATAGTAGTACAATGATGTAATCAAAACATGATTGTTTGTGTAACAATGCAATGGTATAATACTAGGACTAAAATAAGAGGAAGAGACTTAAGGATGCTTTAAGAACATTTGATTAATTTTTTATTGATGAGTTAGTGCTCCCAATTTGAATGATCACTTAAATGATATGTAATAGAATGTTTCCTTGATTGTCAACTTAGAAGGATTATTTATAAAATCAAATTTGAACTGGTTCCTAGTGCTAAATTAGTGGAATTTGAGATCATGCAATGGTATCCTTGGGAATAGCGAAGATAGAGAGATATATAAAAGATGCAAAGTTCTTTGAACCATATTGTGTGATTGTAATGAAGCATTGTGATTGAAGATAGGGATCATGCAATGGTGTAAACTTGAAAATGTTGTCCTTTCGTATGCATAGATGTGTTTTCAAATATATGGATCGTGCTATGGTATTATTCAACTAGCTATATTTGGAATGTGTAATGATTTCTTAAATCATATATTGTGCTTACATAGGCATTTCACTATATAGGATAGGGATTATGCAATGGTATTAATTAGAAATTCCTATAAATGCAAGTGGATTATTTAAGTTAAATCTTTTGGCCAATTGATTTTCAATGCTTTTTTGGACTCCATGTAACTCTCTGACATCTACTTCTTTCTCATGATTGATTTGATTATAAAGAGGGTAAGTGTATGATCAATGAGTTCATAGAAATGCATTGAAAGAACCCTTATCAATCATTCCTTTCCAATTTAAAAAGGCTTCCTCTTTCCTATTTGAAAACAATCTATCATTTTAGTCCATTTTGATATTCTTAGTACCTATCATTATTGTGATACAATGAGTATCATATCCATAAATGAAAAGTGGATGTCGAGGGAGGTAGTGAGATAAAATAGAGGTGGCCCTCCCTCACTATCAAAGATCTTGAAGGCATATACTAACAAACTCAATGAGGTATTTTGCCCACCTTCAATGACTCAAAAAAATTGCATGTATTATTTTCAAGTACATATGAGTCACATTCATTTAGAATGACTTTGTATTGAAATTTGAGGAAGAGAAGACAAAATAGGGCAGCATTGGTCACACAGTTAAGATAATGTAGATATAGTCTCTCAGTTTTAGTGCATCAACATAAATTCTTTTATAGGTGTAGAGATAGATTTGAAATGTTATTATGGAAGATTTCAAATGAACCATCATGGGATCCATTTGAGACTATAATTTGAGAGATATTCAAGTCTTCTTAATCACCATTGCTAATGGACATTGCAATGGATAGCTACACATGGCCTTTCATTTGGTTTATTTGACCTAGCTAGCTACATATATTTGATTCAATATATTATTGAATCTACATTTTCCTCACATTCTAAGCTTTGTTTGGAGCTACTTATGTCTTGGATCAAGATATTGATTGATATTTTACTAGTTTGTAGACTCTATTACTACATGTATTCATCTATGGCAAGGAACAACATGAAAGGCCAAGGGGTTCACGACATTAATGAGGGTATTCAACCATGTTACATAGATCCTATTCCCTCAAATAAATCCATGAATATAAGGTTCATAAGGTATTCGGAAAAGTATATCAAATGGAGAAGGTGGTCCTATATTGCATCCATTGTCCAAGAGCATAGTGGTTATATAAATGTATCTCATGGATCTAGTGATTATCTGCATCTTTCTCATGATGTAAGAAATATGAATGTGGATGTTCTTCAGCTAAATCAAACTATAGAACCAAAACTTGACCAAATGATTACAATCATTAAACGCAAACCACAAATGTCCCTACTCTTATATCATCCCATTCCATCTACCTATGAGGGTAGAGAACCTTTGAAGTATAGTTTGAGGGAATACCTCAATTTTCTCTTAATAATCAAGATCTTTGTGAAGATTATAATCCCCTTTATAGAGAAGAAGAGTCCCGTGGGTGTGATCCATCTACAAGTCCTTTTATTCTCAGTCCACTAAATAGCCTATAGAGTGGAGACTCATGATCAGCCTATTCATGAGGGTTATGGAAAATGTTAGCATGGCAAAGCAAATTAGCAAGCTCATTATTCTATTTCTAATTAAGATAGAAAGAAGATATCAAGACACTCATGGTCATAATTTATTTTTTCATCATTCTTTTGGTCCACATTTCCATGGATAGCATCCTTATCAACATAATTTTCATACAAAAAACTCATTTGGACAACTTTATTATGGTGGATAATATTTTTATGGCAGAGTATAAAGACAAGATCCTCATCACCAACTTCAAGGGAGATAATCCTTCACCAACCAATCTTGAGGAATGGATCAATAAATTTGGAATGTATTTTACCATCTATCCAATAAATCACAAGGTGAATATTTGTTATGCAACTGTATACTTGGAAGGGTATACCCACACATGGTGGAGATATATGGAAACAATTCAAAAATAGATTTCCAAGTTAGAATGAATTCAAGTCTTCTATGGTGAAGGATAGGCTAAGGAGGATCAAAGACAATGAGAGCCATAGATTTGAGAAAATATGATAATGGAGCACTCTTCCATTAGTTGGTGCCTCTTTAAATATACAATGTGTTTACAATCTAGTGCATTACATGTTGCCTTTCTTAGTGCCAACTCATCTATCCACTTGTCCACCCAATTGGTTATCCTTATCCTTCCACTCTTCTAAGTATTGTTCTCATGCTCATGCATCAAATATACTAACAAGCCCCCCTTGATTTGTGGTTGTTCATTACCAATTGTCACTATCATCAAGGATGTGATTACAAATAAAATCCACCCACCCACCCACCCTCCCCCTCCCCCTCCCCCTCCCCCCTTGCCCAAGTCCCCTATCATAATCATAAGTATGTGGTGTGACTAAAATAGAAAGTAAGCAAAAATGACATTAGATTGAGTAGGAGGTTTGTCACCTTGGCTACATCATTGGTGGCAATGGTGGGATTTACGATTGTGGGATAGAATAGATGTCCATCGGATGAAGATACATAATTGGATTCATTTGATTTAGATACATCATGATTTTGAAGCGGCTTGTTTGCGTAGTTTGCTTGGTCGGAATAGCACTCTGTCTAAAAGTGACAAAAAAATCTACAAATTGTGGATAAGTGTTTGCCTTTGTTTTTGCAATTCTTTTCTTCATGGTTAGTTGATCCACAGTGTTTGAAATTTAGCATTGAGTTTCTTGTAGCAATGAAGACATTGTAGTGAGTGGTCGTCGAAGTGTTCCTAATGAGTTTAATTTTGCTCTCTCTCTCTCTCTCTCTCTCTCTCTATACTGATGCCTCAATATCATGCAACTTCAAATCATCCATATTAGATAGTGTTTCAAAACTAAATTCTAATAATAACCATCTATATCAGAGCTTGCTAAGAGAATAGCTTTGGCCTCATCTTCATCAAGTATGTGTTTTAAAATAGCTAATTGTTGTCTAGTACCCTTATATTTGTTCAAGTGACTTGTAAGGTCCTCTTTTGGGTTGAACTTTAGGTTAAAGAGTTGTATTAGTGATTTCACCTTAAAGTGCTTGGAATTAGTGCCAACTACTTTGTTGAGCTCCTCCCATGATCTCTTGCACTTAGAAAACCATCAATACGATGTATGAATTCATCACTCAAGCCCACTCCTATACACCCCAACACTTTCACCTTAGAGTGCTTGGAATTAGTGCTAAATACTTTGCTGAGCTCCTCCCATGATCTCTTGCACTTAGAATATGTTATAAGATCCAAGATACACACTCGACTTTCTTATATACTTAAAATATATATGGCGAATATTATGATGTCATAGAGGGAGAATAGATGAGAGAAAAGAAAAATGGGGAGAGAGAGAGAGAGAGAGAGAGAGAGAGAGAGAGAGAGAGAGAGAGAGAGAGAGAGAGAGAGAGAGAGAGAGAGAGAGAGAGAGAGAGAGAGAGATTGGCAACACACTAGGGACTGGGGAAGATGGGCCAGTCCCCCCCTTTGTGGAGTTATATTATTGATAAGGAGCAAGCTCCTCTATTACACATAAGCCAGTTCTTACTTGTAGATCTTGGAAACAAGATCACGGTTCCTTGCACGGTATACAACTGGCTAACACTTGCACAACTTGGAAGCTGGCACCTTTTGATCTTTCTTGAGTCTCCTTCTCTCCTACACAATATGTGTAGGGCTCTCCTCTTGGCGCTTGATTTCAGTAGAGCTTCCACAACACTTGCACCTTCTCTTCTCCTTTTGGAACTTGATTTTAGCAGAGCTTCCGTAGCACTTGCACCTTCTCTTCTCCTCTTGGATGCATGCAAAGTGATGCTTTCTTTACCTCTCCCACACCCAAGGAGAGCCTTCTCTTTTATAGGCTTTCAAGAGCTTCTTTTCTTGGAGAGAGACTTGAGTTGATCTTCACGCAAGATGTGGTTGTTCTAGGACCTACTTTGGAGCACTAATTTCGAGATATCTCTGTGCCTTGTTTTCGAATGAAAAAACGTTCAACACGAAAGTTGTAGATCTCGCTGTTTTCGATAACCCATGTGGCCCTTTTTTAGAGATCGTCTTTCTATCGCGCGATATTTTAAAAATGGATTCACCATGTATTTTTTAAAAAGAACAGCTTCTCAAACTGTACTCTTAACTTGTGGTCCATGCAACCACCTTAAGGAGAGTTCATTAAATTGCCTTGGGCCTCAACCTTAAGATTGACTTCCACACAAAAGCTTGTGTCTTTTTAGACCTTAGAAAGAGAAAATCACTTCTCTTTTCACTTCCAGAGGATCACTTCTCTTGTCTTTCTTAGTGAGAGAATTACCTCTCTTGTCTTTCTTAATGAAAGAAAAAACCTTAAACCTTGACTTGTAAGGGAGAGGATGACCACAAATGAATGCTCATTACACACAAGTAAATGTTCCCAGGCATCCCCCGATGCACACATAAATACATATACACAATGCTAATGCACTTCCTCTTCTTCAAACTTAATCCATCTTCATTTATGTGTAACTCCTTGGTTCTTGTGTACACCCTTACACTTGGCAGACACTTCTTTCGCCCTTCATAACTTGTACTGCCTGTACGAGATATCCCTGTTACAGTGCTCTGATCACTCCATTAAGTGATGCACTAGGAATATTGGTCTCTACATGGTATGATGGCCATGCTAGATCATCATCAACACTTTAAAGAAAAGTGAGTCATTAATTTATTGACATGAATTTATTAAATAGAGAATGCGTAATAAGCAATCAATTTAGTGACATCCCTCTGGCTTCTAAACAATTGACCTCAATTGTAGAGGGGATAGATAGTCATTAAGAAGATTTGGAAAGTCTTGTAGTTCTCTCTTAGTCATAAACTGAGCGTCCAATGGGGGATAATTCTTAAACTTAACTAGATACTTTCGTAATACCTTACCTGACCTTAGAGTATTGTCCTGATGGTGTAAAATTCTTTCAAGCACAAGGAACTCTTCTTTTTCTTCTATGTCAGGTAAATCTTCCTTGATTGGTTCCATTGGAGGTTCTCCAATATAGGGACGTAGCAAACTTATATGGAAAGCATTATGAATGTTCTAATGACTTGGTAGATCCAAACAAAAAGTCACATAGTTTATCCTATCAGTGATCTTAAAAGGGCCATAATAGCGATTGGAAAGCTTAACCACTTTACCCTTTTGACCTTTTTGCTTCTTTGAGCTAGCCTTCTCAAAATTAAGAATAACATGTTGTCACAAATCGAGATCTAACTTACGACGATGCTTATCAGCTTCACGTTTCTGCTTCTCTTGTGTTCTTTGGATGGAAGCTTTTACTTGAGTGAAAGCTATATCAATGTCTCTAACAAACTCATATGTTGCAAAGATCTTATCATTCATAAGAAGGATGGGTTGTAAATGAGGCTTACCATAGATGATCTCAAAGGGTGCCTTACCAGTACTAGAGTGCACTGTATTATTGTATGCAAACTCTACTAAAGGCAAATACTTTTTCCATTCTCTTTGATTATTAGAGACATAGGATTTCAAAAGGTCCAAAACAGTAGAATTAGCACTTTCACTCTTCCCATCCGTTTGAGGATGATAAGAGGATGAAAGCTTTAACTTTGTCCCAAGGTTCTCGAAGAGAGCTTGCCAAAAGAGGCTGGTCATGCGGGGATCTTGATCACTTATAATGGACTTAGGCATGCCATGGTGTTTGAAAATATGCGCAATGAATAGCTTAGCCATATGATCGGCTTTGATTGTTTTTCACATAGGTATAAAGTGAGCTTGCTTACTGAATCTATTAATGATAGTACAGATTGCATTGTTGCTTCCTTGTGTGCGAGGAAGCTCCATGATAAAGTCCATGGCTATACTTTCCCAAGGCTCATTGGGAATAGGTAATGGCTTCAGTAGACCATGTGGTTTATGCCTGTCATACTTTACTTTTTGGCATATCTTGCACTTGCGGACATATCTTTCAATGTCAGCTCTAAGAGTGGGCCAAAAGGAATATCTTTCCAATGCTTGAGTACTGGGTAGAATACCCCTATGTCCAGCATATGGAGATGCATGTGCTTCATCCATTACCTTGTGTCGCAATGGTAATGCTATACAAATTGCTTGATGATTATACGAATAACCATCACGAATTGAGTAAGGTGTACTTGACTAACTCGAGTTAAGCTGATCCCATATGGTTGAGAAGTCGGTATCAGTTGCATACATTTTGGGTAAATCCATGAACTCATTATGGTAAAAAGTTGTGATTGCATTTACTTGAGGTCACCGTGATAGAGCATCTGCTACCACATTCTTAGTTCCAGATGTATGAAGGATTTGAAAATGAAACATAGATAAGAAATTTGCCCAGTGCATCTGTTTCTCTGAGAGCTTCTTTTGAGTGAGGAAGTGTCTTAAATTTTGGTGATCTGTTTTAATCTTTTGTGTCTCATCATAATCAAGTTGAATTAGTATTCTAAGCCTAATCCATTAATTGTAAGTTTAACAAAGTCTCCTTACATTACAGCTAGAATGAAAGTGTCTTCAATTGTTGATAGATAATGAGCCATAGCTCTATAGTACAATCGTTTCGACATGATATGCTAGGGCTGAGAACTCATCATAAAGAAGGATATCTATAATATACTATAAATAATAAAGATATAGAAGCATATTTGAATAAGTTAGATTACTACTTTAATTCTAAAGAATAATGCATTGAATTAAAAATATGTCGATGATGCTCTAGCATTATCACTATAATAAATGTATAGCAAAGTACCACACAATTTGGATCTTGAATAAGACATTGCACCCTCAAAGAAATATGTAAGATAATCCACAACAACTTGTATCTATCGATTTTCAAGTTCTTGGAACTGGTAATCTTCATGGTATTGTTGTATTTGTTGCTTTTGAGATTGTTGTATGTTTGGCAGGTCGAGAATGGCTCTAAAGCACTAGTCGGGCCTCACTACTCACCTAAAACCACCCCACACGGCCTCCCGACAGCCAGGAGCATCTAAGAACTTTGCGTTTGTCCAATTTCATAGTCCAACAAATAATTTTTTCCCCACTCCTCAAAGGGAGTCCCTAAACATGCTTGTGTTATACACCACGTAGCACACACATAGGGAGCACCCCTCGGTTGATCATCGTGGCTCCACCACAGCTCTCCTACACCTCAGGGATTGGCCCCAAGATGCACCGTGCACATAAAACACATTCGACATAAAGTCCACTCTTTTGATAAACGATCCAAGTTATGATAGATAAACCTCAATAAATAATCCTCAAAGAATCGAATATCTAGCTCTACGGCTTGGGATACCTCACACTCTTAGTGTCGGCTCATTACTCATACAAATATATGCTATGCATCCATGATATGCTACCATATGGTGCATCAATGCAAGTGTGAATATGGCCATCCTACTCAAATAAATGTTCATTGAAAATCAACAACATAATTCTCTTCATGATTTTTTTTCTACGAGAGTGCTTCATTGCTTAGGACTAGCATCGAGCTTTCTCGTGCTACTAGTCCCTTTTCAATTTTTAACAACCACGAACTCTACATGATATGCACCACCCCCCTACTCCCTACTGTTTAAAATTTCTCATGTCTTGATAGGTGTATGCATGATTTTTAAATGTATTTTTCTTTATTGAAAGCGATAGAAACTCACTCTAACAAAGAGATAGGACTAAACTAAGGCTAAACCTCATGCTTCAGCTATATCATACATCCATACACATTAATCTTATTTTTCCTTATTTTTATGATACAAAAAATTTAAATTTTTCTATTTATTTATACAAAATTATAGATAATTACTGAATTTTAGGTGTAGATTGATTACTCTTATAGAAAATGATTTTCCTAGCATATTTCATTCAATGGGAATGGCAAATGCATGCCAAAATCCAAAAAATGCATGTTTTTCCTTAAACAGCCTAGTCTCGAATTTTGCATGTTTTACATAAAATTATTATATGATTGATTTTTTTAATGATTCTTTCAACATGATTAATCAAACAAAGGGTTATCAATCAAATCCAAGCATTGCTAACCATTTCAGACAAGAATTCATCACAAAACGATAAAATCTATCTTTTTCTCATAAAACGACTCATTATGACATACGTTTTTTGACGTTGGAGACTCACTGACGCTCTTCCACAGGTGTTGATGATCCTTCTAACTTCAATTCACATCTCTTTCTACTCTCACATCATCATTTGACCAAAAATATCCATCTTAGGCCATCCCCCTCTCTTTTACATTGATCCATGAGAAAAAACCACAAGAGAAGAGAGGAGAGAGAAAGACTGAAATCAGATCCTCTTGTAGAATGCATCAAATTCAATGATCTGTGGAGTGATGACGGGTGAAGAAGTGATGGGGATTACAGCCAAGAGCATTCCCTGAATGATTGCATAGTCAAAAATGATAAAAAAATTAGAGATTTGGGGGTGCCGAAAAAATTAGCGCCTCTCCCCCCCCCCCCCAAACCCATGTTTCATAAATTGTGGCTTTTCATATCTAAGCCACTAAACCAAGCTTAAAGTTTAGTTTTGAAAAAAACCGGTTCCAGTTTTGTGTTCACACTCTGATCAGAGTGGTTTTTTCACTTTTGAGAGGGTAAACGTACTCGGATTTGAGATCCATCTGGATAGCTTGCTTCATGATGTTGAAATCTATAAATCTGGCCACCATCATGCACTTTTCGGCTCCCAGATCGTATAGTTTCTTCATAATGCAAAACCTTGTGGGGATTAAATGGGGGGTCAAATGGACTCAGATCGATGAATCGAGACTTGCATTGGGTTCCTGGCATCGAACTCCATCTAGGATAAATCCATCTCATCAATCTACAACCATTTCATTTTGCATGGAAACTTGGTCTTTAACAGCCTCTCAAGCTCTTTTCCACTTCAAAAATTGCCTCTAAAATCCACTCTCATTGTAGCACTTCTTATTGTTTTTTAGGTTGCTATAGTACTTTTTGCTACTGTAGGAACTAGAAAAATTTAGCTTTCTACTATAGGAATTGTAGATTTTAGCTTGTTGCTATAAGAATTTCGATTGCTATTATAGGAATCCAAGATGTTGCCTACAGAAATCTAAGTTGCTGTTGCAAGAAGTTTGGTTACTATTATAGGAAGTTCGATTGCTATTATAGGAATTTTGGATACTATTCCAGGAATTTAGGGTCATGCTGTAGGAATTGCTAAATTTTAAGTCCTTGTAGATCTTCCTACAGAAATATATGTTCTTGTAGTTCATTTTGTAATCCTCTTAACATTTTTAGCAGACTTGAATACTCTTGATTTGCTGAAATCTCTTGTAAACTTGAAAAATCACTTTGTAAGAAAAAGAATGGAGTACTTTCTAATACAAAAAATTGTAACATACTCTTGCTACAAGCATCCACATCATATAAAATTAGTACTTTCATGCTTAAAAATCAATAAACATGAATAACATCAACCATTCTTGCTATAACATGAACAACATAGATATCCATTATAAGTACTTGCATACTTCCAGATGCTCCAACTTCAATGATAGATTGATTAGAGTCCTCAAGAACTTCCAAAATATTAATCTAAATTGAAACATCAACAACGTAATCATTCATAGAAATCCTCAAGAATAACATCTTGACTTGAAGCAAGAGAAAAGGCCGATTGTGTATGTAAATCAACAATTTCATTATCCTTCTATAGAACAACTTTCTCAAGAGCATTAATGACTTCAAAACAATGAGAAATTTGAAAATCCATTGCGCTCTTCACTTGAGAAACCTCCTATTGTAGTAATGCTTTCTCTTATTTAAGCCAATTTATAATAGACAAAGCTTCAATTGCTACAACATTTGCTACTTTTTTTTCCTTTTCGAGCTCAATAGAAAGTCAATGAATCATCTCAGTTAGAGATTAAACCACAGAGTATACCTTGTTAAAAGATAGGCATAGGAACCCACTGTAAGCAAAGGGTGTATGAGGGCAGATGGGTGTGAATAGCCTTAGGGGTAGGGGAAACCCTAACCCTAGCTTGGCAGAGGCTATATAAATAGCCTATGGGTCACTATCAAACTTGAGATAGAGTGTACCCAAGTTGTACCTTGAGCAACTTAATAAGCAAGAATTTGTTATTGTACTTTGAGCCTCTTTCTCCCTCTTGTGCACACATTCCAATGCTGCAACTCTTCTTTCGAACATGGTATCAGAGCCTTCTATGATCCCCTCAGCTTCCTATACCCTCAGCCTCACTAAGTGCACATGATTGTCCATCATCTTCATCTTTTACCTCTTGCCTCCATAGCTAAACCAGACCTACCTCTGATGGAGGACTTGGGGAGAATAAAGGAAGAGGTTTCAGCTCCTTGTTCCTTCTGAGGAACTCTTCCCCATCTTAGGGCACAACTACCTAGCACCATAGACCGTGAAATAAGCCACGCAGAAGGACGGCATTACGTTCTGAGTCAGAACGACATAGTTCTGGGCAGGCGGCCACTTCATGCTGAAGCACGGGCTATAGGAGATGCATTGAAGGCGGCCACCATAGGGATTTTATAGCTCCCCTAGTGGGCCATCTACTCCTAAGAGGGCTCTAGAAAATTCAACCTCTGCTGGCTGTTACAATCCAAACCCTAACTATCAATCACTGGCAGCCATAGCCAGGAGCTTCAAGCTTCATCCATTTTCAAAAAATTTCAATGTTTGGTCATCAACAGTGATTTTAATCATTGAGTCAACTCTTCCAGAGTGTGTTATTAATCTGGGAACCTCATTTTAGAGGTTCTTCTACTCGAAAGGTCAACATCAAGCTCATTAAGACCGACATTTACCATCTCTAGCAACATGAGCTATATATGAGTGCTTGTAAGCACTAAGGCACTTTGTTTAAAGCATCATTACTGCTAATACCTACACAATCTGAATATTTTTATCAGGAAATTAAAACAACTAAGTGATCTGCTTCAAATTGTAAGGCTATGTATACAATTATAAACACATAGACCATCACACACTAGAATTGTATATGCAGCATATCTTGAGTGACTTTGTTTCAAGTACACTGGTCAATGAAATCAAAAGGATGAGTGTCGTTGTACTCTCCTTGGAATCATTAGCAACAAGCATTGAGATCATAGACCAACCTTGTCCAACACAAGCTTCATCCACTAAGCCATACCACAAGGAGGAGCCTGAAGTCCAGTCTAGGTTTACCTCATTAAAACCTAAAAAGACTATTAAACCTCGGAAGAAGATTGCACATAAGAAAGGACCACCACAGTCATACCTTGAAATATTACATTTGTATGATTTTCAGCCTTTCTCCTCATTACAACTTTGATTTCAATTGTTTAATTTGCTTCCGCATTCAGTGGCAAATTTGTAAGGGACTAGACACTGCCCTTGTCCTAACAAGTGGTAAGACCTTCCCAATGGCCACAACATATGCTGATATCCATCCTCAAATTCAAAAGTTTGATGGCAAAGATTTCCACCCATGGCAGGTACTTATAAAGTACAAAATGATGGAGAGAGGGTATTGGCCTCTCATTCAAGGCACTAGAGTTGTAAACTCTGCAAATCTGGTTGATATAGAGGATGACCAACGTGCCCAAGCAATCATAATGTTACACTTAGATGAGTCCCTGATTCATCATGTTGATCAACTAAACACTGCTAAAGAAAAATGGGATGAGCTTGAAAAGCTCTATGGAGCCACTGGTAAAAATACTAAAATCTTCCTTAAAATTGAATTCTTTAGCTTGGAATATAGATCAGGAGAAGATTTGGGAAAATTCATCTCTCACACGAAGGGACTTATGGCATAGCTTGCCTCTGTACAAGCTCCAATACATGAAGAAGATGCTATTGCTATTATCCTAAAAGCTGTAAAACAAGTGTTTCCTACTTTTGTAACCACTCTCACCAACATTCCAGATCCTACATTGGCAAGTACCATCCAATCCTGTTTGGATGAAGAAAAGAGGAACCACAAAGAAGGCAGTACTAGTCAGGCATCTTCAAATTCCCGTGATCAAGTATTGGTACATACAGTTCTAACTAGATGTTCTTTCTGTAAGAAAAAAGGACATCTTGTAAACAACTATTGGAAGAAGTATCCTGAGAAAATGAAATGTAACAAATGCAAGAAGACATGACATATCACTAGTAAATGACCTAACACTCCAAATGTACCCAAAGAATTGGTGGCCAATTATGCATCCAATCCATCTGAAGATCGACTGTTTTGACTCTTTAAATCATCCACCTAAAACACTCTTGTAAGACTGATTTATAAAGGCATCCCAATTGTTTAAAAGGGGGGGGGGGCATCTTACATGCCTTGTAATCCAATGCCACCCTGGCATTGGGGGGGGTGTTAAAAGATAGGCATAGGAACCCACTGTAAGCAAGGGTGTATGAGGGCACATGGGTGTGAATAGCCTTAGGGACAGGGGAAACCCTAACTCTAGCTTGGTAGAGGCTATATAAACAGCCTATGGGTCACTATCAAACTTGAGATAGAGTGTATCCAAGTTGTACCTTGAGCAACTTAATAAACAAGAATTTGTTCTTGTACTTTGAGCCTCTTTCTCCCTCTTGTGCACACATTCCAATGTTGCAACTCTACTTTCTAACATACCTCATGCAGAACTTTAGAAAAACCATATAAACTAACTGCATTATGTAATTCTTGATATTCAACCCACTCATGCAAAGGAAATGTAGTGCCAATCTTGCAATCCTACTCTTCATAGAAAGGAATTACAATGCTAATCTTGCAATCCTGCAATTTCTGTACAGAACATTTGAGCAATGTGGGGATTTTTTTTTTTGTGAGCTTTAATTTTCGTTCTTTTGCAATCAATCTCATTTTTTCGAGCTTTTTCATACAACATATCAATCATACATGGTTTGCACATATACATTCATAGCACAATTACTAATTCATAGTCATACAAACTATAGACACGAAGTGACATAAAAATAAAATAGTAATTCTTCATTATTACTAAAATAGTATGACAATTTGTATTTACACGAACACACATCAAGAAAACAAGACCAATGTGGCATATTCTCAACATAACCAACCAAATCAAATATCCTAATGCATGCGATCCCTTGGGTATCGCCTCCTTTGTGGTAGCAAGCATTTTTCAACATAATATATTGACCACCCTCAATTGGGCTTCCACGTGAAATTTAAGGAAAAGTAATGATAGGGAAATAAAAACCAATATAGTCACATGCCAACAACATAGTTGAATGATATGGTATCAACACAGCCAACCACAAAGCATAATGTCACACTAAACATGCCAACAACATAGTTGAATGTAATAAGTTCACATGGCACACTCCCACCAATCATATAGTCACATGGCATACTCAAAGATCAAACTATAGTCACATGATGAAGTACATAATAAACATCTAAATATAGCAACAAAATGGGATGTCTAGATTCTCTCAAAAAACCATCTCTCCCTTAACATAGTATTGGTCCACACACAAGAGCAGACAAACATTCCCCATAGAGCACGTCATCTAGCTCTAGACACATGCAGTGTCTCATCTCCTTTGCGCTGGCCCATGCCAAACCACCAGACCCCGCAAACACATCCAAATCATAGTCGTAGCACTCTGTAAATGTAGCCAATAACCACCTAACCATATCACCAATTAAGATACAAAACGTTTGTGACCATGCAAGTAGAAACAATGAAATAACTATTCAAGGAAACCTGAGAGCAAAAATATACAAAATTGCTTACCGATAAAAAAGATAAGACCTCTCCGCCCCATCCCTAATAATGACACCATCAATATTTGTGGGAAAGACACAATCATCTAGCATGTAGCTACAATACGCTGGAAACAACCTCTCTGATATCTTCTCCCCAACATCTCTGTCGTACCAATGTACAACATGATGACCAACACGATGCCAAAGACACGTAGTAAGATCAAGCACCTATTCATGAGTGGAAATAGAATAAGTGATACAAGTTTACATTTAAAGCATGCAGCACAAACCTTGTTTGCAACATATAACAATATGCTTAAAGCATCCAACTTTGTTATCTTACCACCTCTCTAGTAATAGACCAATAAGCCTTGGAATCACATATGAGCATCCAAGTGCGATGAAGCACAAGCCCCACTCTCATTGCATCAACAATGAACTTGCCTATATGCTCTACCAACCACATAATGATCAGGAATCCCTCGTGGGCCAAATATTCCATGAGCAAGATCCATGCAACCCGTAACCAAACCTTTTGAGAATGTATTCCACTTGGGAATAGTTATGTCCTCTAAAAGAAAAACAAGGGTCATAACATATGGAAGTAATTTTGATGTAAACCTTGTATGAGAGAAAATGTAGCTTATCCAGTGGAGTGGGACCTAAAGCATCCACGAGCAAGATTGTAGGAAAATTTGGAAATATCAATCGAGCTACCTCTCAACATGGAATGCCATCTTTCCTATAAAGATGCGTCTTTCTGTGTAGCAAAAAAATTATTGATGCTATTAAAAAAAACACATAGTCATTGATGGTAAGTAAACAATGATGCAATGCTACATGCAATAGGTAAATTGAGGTTCTTGCAAAATGTGGTCACCATGTTTACCTATAAGGGCAAATCTAGCAATCTGAGTCACATCCACTAGCAAAGCATCAATGTATATTTGATAATGGAGCCCTACAATAATTATTTCAAGTAATATATTTTTAATTATCATACATATAAGTCTTCTTCAAGGGCACCAACAAAGCAAATGAATTTCAAGTTAATATAAGAGCTTCTCACCTCTACTGAACAAGTTATGGGTCGCCTCTCCCAACTCTCTTGGCCAAGAGATGACTTTGCAACAAAGGAGGTGGTGGGTGCCATAAAGAATTGTATCACATTTTTTCTTTGTGGATCTATGGACGTGCTTGGTTGGTTCATAATCCCTTTGCCTCTTTTGTCTCAACGGTGCTAGCAAGAGGTGTAGCAGTGGCTCCAATGGTAGCTTGAGTAGCCTGCACATTAACATGAGTATATTGGGTCGCTTGTGTAGTATCCTTGTAAGATTCAATGGCATGAGTACTTCCTTTTGCACCCTTAATACCTATAGTTACTTGCTCGTCTACAGCGGTAGTGGGTGTGACAAGTGAATCATGAGCAGGAACCTCCTCCATGAACTGTACATGCATGATTCAACCTTTAAACCCTCATGCACGAGCACAAAAAGTAATTCTATATTTAAAGCGACAAGATGAGTTACATGGGTTGAAGTACTTACTCTTATGCAAATCTTTCTCTTGCTTGGGGATAACTCCCATAGGGTAATTGAGCCACCAAGGACAAACATTTACCTTCCATGCCGTCAATTTCCTCTCACATAATGTTGGAGAATATGTGGTATTCTCATCATGGATATCAATCCACTCTCTTGTGAATTCCAGAGCTGCATCCATCTTCTCTTCTACACATTGTAGTATCCACTTGCAACATTCTTGATCCAAATGAATCCATAATGATCAAAGCACTTACCATAAGAGAAGAAATGATTACTCCTCATGCAAGCGCACCAATCAAAATAAACCTATAAATCATGCGTTTGGATGAATGCACAAACTGTGGCATCTTCTCTGCAGTGTTTGCAAACTTCACTCCATCCAAGGGACATACAAAAGCCTACAAATATTTTGCAAAAACTTAACATTGACACATACATTAAGAAAAATCTCAAGAAAGAAATATGGATGTATTGTGTTGTGTCAACTTGCATGAATGATTCTTCAAGTTAAGTTTGAAGAACTTCTCAAATGAGTTCGGCAGTTGTAGACCTTCTACTTGTATCCTTTGGATTTGTAGCAATGCCTCCGAATGCAAATGAGCCCAATATATCTCTTTCTTCATGTAAATCCAAAAGAGCTTGTAATCACCAAAGTGAGGGTATTGGGGATCTTTAAACTTCATAAGACTCATAAGATGCAATAATATTTTTTTCCTATGATGCACAACAACTTGCATGAATAGAAAGCATTGAAGAAAAAAGACAACATGCACACAACTTGCTTTATAAATACAAATTACCTTTACGAAGAGATTTTTGAGCTTGTAAGACAATACAACTTGTCTCTTGTGATCTTGAGCATGCTTGCATCATCCCACCTTAGGATAAATAACAATGTAAAGAAATCATCCCCATTTTGGGGATTGGCAATGCATAAGTACTTGTACCCCTATCTTTGAGGTGCTCCTCTTCCGCCCTTATAGACTTATCTAAACGTTTCTTTCTCTCTGCCTCATCTATACCAAGAGCCTCAACCTTTGCAGTTTCTTTTGAGATAAAGTCATGGAATTCATTCTATCATGCCAAAACAAAATTAAAATTATAGCAATAGATAGAAATGTGTAATATTTCCACACAATAAAAGTTAGTAGGTTAGTTCTAAAGTTAGTTAGTCAATTAATAAGTTAGATTACTAACTAAAGACTAACTAAGGTAAAAACCAACTAACATTAATAACTAACAAATTTATTTAATAAAAATTATTTTATTGAGAGTTGTAAACCTGATATTTTTCTCGGATTGACAAGGACCGTAGCCACCCTTCATCACGGAAGTTACAATGTGAATGAGACTTATGAGCTATATTAATCACGAGTATTAATGTCTATAGTTTGGATGGTAAAAAAATATTAGATTTTGGGCATAACTATATTTTAGATACTTTAGATATTATCCTAAAAAGATATGGAGATTTGTAGAACTGGATGTCATTTAAAAGAAAAGACAAGTGATGCTTTAGTTAGTTTTGGAGATTTTTTTTTTTAAAAAAAGAGAGGGATTTGAGAAATCACGCGTGCCGCGATCACAATCTATAGACAGAAAACAGTACTTCAAACAAAGAAAAGAAGGAGTGAACTGAGAGCTTTCTAACCAAGTGTCTTGGAAAGAAAAGGAGTGAACTGAGAGCTTTCTAATCAAGTGTCTTGGAGTTTTACCCCCCTTTTGGAGCCAATGGGACCATCACATTTATGATCTGAGCATCAGATCACCGATCTTTCCAAGATCACCCTCTACAAAGAGCTTCACTTCTGAGCCACAAGCCCTCTTCTCTAGTCCACTATAAATATGAGGCATGGGGAGGCACAAGAGGCATTAGGAGGCCCTGAGAGGCTGCGAGAGGTAGAGCGAAGGATACCCCTCCAAGAGATTATGAGAAGGAGCTTGAGAGAGAGAGAGAGAGAGAGAGAGAGAGAGAGAGAGAGAGAGAGAGAGAGGCTATGAGGGAGAGAGTTAGTTCAATTTTTCCCTATCTCGGTCTTCAACTAAGCCATATTCTCTTACACCCTCCTATCTCGAATCTATTCCACCTTCTTTATCTCTTGAATCTACTTGCAAACGATGGTCTCCAAGCAAAGAATGTTGCATGCTGATGGCAATCCCACAACTAGAAATGAAGCTTCGGGCAAAGGCATCATTGTCAATCTAACCGTGGTTCCGATCATGAGTAATGTATTTCCAAATTGATAGATGCTTGTTTTGATTCTTGTATGAGATACATTAGGCCCCATACTATGATGCATGAGTATAGGTCATCGGAAGGGATAAATTTCATCTCACGTATTCAAACGATCGAGCCTGCAAAGTGCATAGCACCTAGTTGCATATGGCTTGTTCGTTGATAGAGCAATTACAAGGAGGAATCAGTCAAGGGTTATGAAAGGCATAATCATGGCATTAAAAATTGTGCATACAAGTGTTAAGTAAGTTTTACATAGAATCGCTCTTTGATCCCAAGGGGAAGAGCATATATGCGATGGAAATGTTATCGCGACTATTCTTGCATTGTTTGGCAAGAATACAATTGGTTTTTGTTGGTTGATCTAACAACATCCTAAATGCTTTTACATTCAACTAGTTGTTAGTTTGTTGTTTGGATGATGTTCCAAGTGCTTGTGATTTATAGTAAATGCATGGCAAGTGTCTGTGATGACAAGTTGCTATGGGAATAAATGAATGTTTTCTTAGAAAATGATATTAGGACTAAATGCCTTGTTTTGTTGGGTTCCTAAAGGATTTAATTAAGGAAGGATCATGCTAGGCTACCCCCAAGCTATAGGCAAGACCCTACTCCAAGGGGGTCACAATTATTGCTATGAGAGGCTTGGACCGGCTCCATAGGCGAAAGGTCTATTAGTAGGGATAGCCTTGGGCAGTAGGAAATATAGGTGCTAGAGGGGGCTCTGGCAATAAATCATGCATTGTTTCCAGAATCTGACGAGTCTCTTCGTGACCTAGGATGGGATCCTGGAAATCTAAATACTAGTTACAAGGGTGAAAGCCAAGAAAAATGCATTTCTTAAGACTTAAGTTCAATCTCACTCTGCTTGCCCCTAGGTATATGCATAAATGCATCACAACTAAAAATAGACAATTGATCATAACTCGATCTCTTCCCAAACCATATCTCCTCTAGTATCTTGCCATCCAATGGTTTGCTAAGAGACTTGTTGCTCAAATATAGTCCAAAATCCATTAGTGAGACTAGCATAAGAGAGCATATTATGGATCCTTTCCTGAATGGTCATGTTCATCAAGTACAAGAAATACTCTCTACCAAAAAAAAAAAGGTTTTCGTGAACTACAAGCAAACAACTAGTCAAGGTATTCCTTTATGTATAACATAGCTATGGTAAACTTTCTAGTTACTAAATGATTGTTTATGAGGTTCTCCTACACATGAAAGTGGTATCTTCCTACAAAAGAAATACTTTAATTTCTCATTACCATTACAATAATTCATAAATACAAGGAAGAACTTCCCCCTCTCTCTCTTTAGGCCTCTTGCTCTCAACGTGTTTTCTCTTTCTTTCTCTCCATTGACTAAACTATAAATATATTTATTTTGGATGCTTGTTTGTCAATGTTTTTTAGTTTTTGATCAACTTGAAGCAAATATACAACCAAAAAAGTTTTTTATTCACTCTTCGCAACCATCTCATCATATACACAAATATTGAATCCCTAGTAGCAACAACTTCTACTCTTTGCATAATAGGTAGAGGGAAACATCTAATCATTTAGCTCTACCTCTCTCAAGATTATGGATCCTTGAAGTGTCAAAATGTTTTTGAGCATAAATAGAATGGCCAGTAGCAACATTAAATCAAATTCAATGGCAAATGTGTGATGCTATATGGAGTGATATTTTGTCAATATTTGTGGAATAGGATCAAGGAGAAAAAGCCTTATGCCCCTAGAATCAAATGGCAGAGAAATGTATGTGTCAAAATCTATAGATATTTTCTCTATTGCTACCAACAAAGGGAAGAATATGTGATACCCCAAGGACATGAAGTTACTAAAGTACAACTAGCTTCATATTAATGCGTTTCCACACAAAGCTTAATTGACATTGAGATAATTGATATAATGACACTAAAGGATGCATTTTTTGAAGGTTTTAGGAAAATGCAGCATAAAACATACGAATTTTTCAAATAAGACCTTCATTCAATATCTAATAATTTGTATATTGGCTTCAACCAACTTAAAATAATATATCGTCACACACAAAGTGTGAGAGCGGATTTTTGATGCCGAGAAGTGCTTAAAAATAGCTAAAAATTATGAATATCAAGGGAAAAATATTCCACGTCGAAGGCGGCGGCTCGACCTAGGACATTTTAAGCGCCAAAGTGCTTTAAAGGCGCCCGAGCGACACTTGTTGATTTTTGATAATTTTTCAGACTGCCGTGCGGGTTGTCAGGAGTTACCGGCCAATGCGGGATGTCAAGCGGGATGCCCAGGATTTTTCAGAGCTCGATTCGGAGTCCGAACGGGGAAATGGCCAACAAACGGTCAAGATGCGAAGAGGTGGACAAAAGTTTGGCCAAATGGGCAAGTGACCTTTGGGAGCCCAACATTTTAATGTAGCATGAAACTTTCATGCAAGAAAAAGAAGCAAAACGTGGAGAGAGGAGGCGCTAGGATGCGCCGAAAAATGCGCCTTCTCCTCTCTCATCATGGCATGCACGTTACAAACAACCCCCCCAATGATCATGGGCATTCATTCCCCTCTGGATGCTGACTCTATCGCCGTGCTTCACTCGTCAAATGGTGGCCTCAACGGAGATCTCTGATTTCAGTCTTTCTCTCTCCTCCCTCTCTCTCCCTTAAGGGGCTGTTCTGGTGTGGAAGAAGACAATGAAGAATGATGGAGGAAAGCTTGTCCGGATGAGACCGGATTGCTTCCGGATGGATGAAGACATGAAGAGTGCTGATTTTGAAGATGCTTGACATTGAATAAGGGCTGACACGCAGTCCCATAGCAAAACCGAGATCTCGAGACACAAAGCCTAAGCGGTAATTCAATTTTTATGAAGAAAAAATGAGTTTTTATGCTATTTGGGTAATGAAATATTGTTCCCATGGGCTGATTATGCATTATGTTGTTGTTTGCTATGAGTTTGATCAGTTTATGCTTAGAAAATCAGAAAATCATAAGTGTTATGGCTGAAATTAATGGTATAAAACCCGCAAAACACGCGTTTAAGAGGCAAAATGGGGTTTTTTTTTCAAAATAAAGGGGAAACATGAGATATAACATCAATAAAACCTGAAATTTTGCTGTCAAAGAACCTAAGGGCCATAGTCCACAATCAATCTCAATTTCTAGTCATTTTTTATTGAAGATAATAGAGGAAAAATACCAAAAAATGGTGGAAATGGGTTTTAAATGGGAGAAAATTAGGAAACGATAAAAGGAAAATTTTAGAAAATCACATAAGTGTTTGTGCAATGTATAATGAAGCTAGAGCACGAGGTTAGCCTCGGTTTACCCTCGTTTCTATGTTTCCGTTCGTGTTTATTGCTTTCTCTACAAAGAAATACACATAAAACGACTCTTACATCTATCAACGATTGCAAAACATTAAACAGTAGGGTGAGAGGAGAGTTTGAGTGTCAAAGTACAATCTTAAATCTGATTTATGTGTTGCATCATGGCTATAGGACGTTGTTTTAAAATGAAGGAAAAGGCAGCATGAGCGTAAGGCTCGGTGTCTCTCCTCGTTTCAATACATAAACGTTAGCATGGAAATCATGAAAAGATTGGTTTTGCACGATGCACAATGCTGATTTTCTATTGTTTGTGCACTAAACCATTCACATTATGCACTATGCATGGTTCATGGTATCGAAGGAAAACCTCCTGGACTGCATAGCAATTGTTTTCTTAGGACTTTGACCCACGATTTAGAGTGTGAGGTTATCCCTTGCCGTAGGGTAGAGGGTCGATTTCCTAAGGGACTGTGAAGTGAGGAAGCATGGTATACCTCCTAGAAATACGAGAAATATAAAGGAGAGGAGTTTGTGCTCGTTTGTGTTATATGTTTAGCAGCGCATTGAAGGGCCAATCCCTGAGATGTAGGAGAGCTGTAGTGGGGCTCCGGCTATTAGTCGGTGGGGTGCCTCCTATGTGTGTGTGATCGTGGCATTGCCAATGTATAAGGGTTCTCCCTCTGAGGAGTTTAAGGGAAATGTTGGACTATAAACTATAAACGCAGGAATTAAGCTTTAGGGCGGTTTGTCCTTCAGCCTTATATTGACGCTCTTGGTCCCTGAGGCAGTGAGGGTGTTTGTGTGTTATGAGCATGAGGTCCAGCTAGTGCTATAGCCAGTGCCAGCCCATTTTAGGTTCCATCAGTGGTGCATCTGCCGGGAGCCACTTATAAGTGTTGGTTTTCGGATCTAGGGTTCCTAGGGACCAAAAGGAAGTTGGTTTATGTCCTCTTACAAGGACCGTCAAGCCGAAATCCAGAAAGTAGAACGTGTTGAGAGGGCTAGACGGCGGTTAGAGATCGTAAGCCGTTATTCTCCTCAAAGGAGTAGCCCAGTACGTATACGAAGTAGTGGTCTTAGTCATTTAACTACTCCACCTATTCCATTAGGCGCAGGAGGAAGCATAAGTTCTTCCTCTTCTCCACCAAGTCAACCCACTTCAAGTGGGGGTGTGAATCCGTCAGTTCAAGCTCCTATTGCTAATCCGATTGTCACCATGGCACAGCCTATTGCGATTCCTGTAGGGACGCTGGATTTACCAGCCTTAGGAGTTCCCTTGCCCATTTTTAATGGGTTAGCGGAAGAGGATGCAAAATTTCACATTTGTGAATTTCAGAGATTGATGTTCAATTATCGCATCCAAGATGAGGGACATCTCATGATGTTCTTCAATATGACGTTAAAAGGAAGGGCTGCGGTATGGTATCACAGCATAGAGTCTGGAACCATAACCATCATTGATCAATTCTATGCAGCTTTCTGAGCGGAATATGCCCCTGAAAGAGGTGGCCAATATTGGTTGCGGGTCTTGAATGCAACGCGCCAAGATCCTCACGAGAATGTGAAAGCATATGCCATGAAGTTGAAGGAAGTATTTCATAAGTTGCAAACTTACATTCCCATTCCACCAGCTGCCCAATTGCAATACTTTTTGCATGGGTTGGATTATGCGGGCAGAGGGAGTAGAAGCACGATTACAAACGGCCTACTCCTCTCGAATGAATGTTAATGGGGGTTTAGTACCTAGTGGCAATTCAGCATTGACGAATGGAAGTCAAGGGATGCCTATGACTAACCCTATTGGGAGAGGGAGTATGGTTTCGAATGTACCTTTACTACCGGCTCCTCCCAGTGTGACTATGCCTATGGCAAATCAGTTGGCTCCACCAAATGTTGGAGGCCAAGTTTTAAATTCTAATGTTGTTCCTGTGGGTCAATAGCCAATGCCAAATCAGATTGTTAGGCCAATGGAACGACGGGTTGACGATCGAGGCTACGAGTCGAGTGCATCTAATGTCCTTGGCGAAGTTAAGGACATGATGAAGCATTATACCGATATGATCTTCGAGCAATATCAACAAATAGCTGTCGACGTTAATTTCTTGAAGCAACAAAATCAGATAGGGAGTCAACGCCCTGAAGAGGGTGGACCCTCTAGATTCAGTTGTAAATGGTGTGGTGGACAGCACTTCCCTAGAAACTGTCCAAATGTGAAATGTGACATTTGTGGGAAGTCGGACCATCTAGCTGTTACCTGTTGGAGTAAGATTAGTTCCCTCCAACAAGGGAGTAAACAGCTAGGTCCTGTGAATCATAGAGCGCAAGGAAATAACTTGCAGCAGAATGACGCACCAAGACAAATATTGCAGAGGGGAAAAACAACTATAGAAGAGTTGCCACAAGGCAATATGGAGTCAGCCTTATTGAGGCTGTACGAGTCAATGATGCTGAAACCTACTTAAGAGCCGTGATAAGAGGCCAAAAGGCTAAAGAGGTTGGTAAAGATAATGCAAAACTGATTGAGGCAAACCCTAAACAAGGGGATACGGGGATGCAAGTCCAGAGTCCTAGCATGGAAGGGGGACCGCTAAGACCGGTTGACAAGAAAGTTGACCCTAAAAAGGATGAGGAAGTGCCAAGAAAGAAGGCAAGAGCTAAGAAAGAAGCACCAAAACCGGTCTAAAGACCAAAAGAGAGGATGGTTTGGCGAGAAAAGAGAGCTTTGGCTACTGACTTTGATTTAGCAAGTTCTCTTTGCGAAGTTAAACCAGATGTGAACCTCTTGCAATTGATCAAATTATCTCCAGGAGTACGCAAGGAATTTAAGAAGATCCTGTGTACTGGGTATATTGTAGAACCATTGGGCATAGCACGGGTAGGGGAAGATTGGTTTGACCATGCTGAAAAGAACTGCCCTAGGGTTCCAGCTTATGTGGATGGAATACTAGTGGAACATGCCATTGTAGACACTGGGTCCTCTGTCAATATCATGAGTTTAGAATTGATGGAGAGGTTGGGTTTGGGCATCCAAAAGGATAGCTCCACCCTTCTTAGAATGGCTGATGATAGTCTAAGACAACCAGAAGGTTGTTGCAAGTGTAGAATGTTTCTTGGACTTTAGGGTGATAAGATTTGCAGGACGTCCTAGCTATCGGGTTTTGCTAGGTAGGCCTTGGATCTTACGAATAGACTGTCAAGTCGATATACTTGCCGGTCGAGTGGTTCTAGGTAGAGGTGCTAATCGAGTAATAGTCGATGCTTATCGTGAGTCTCCTCAAAGTGAGAGAGCTCCTTTATCTTCTACTGAATTAGAGACAGCAGATGATCCATTTGGTAGTGAGACATCATCTAGTGATGAATCTAAAGAGGGGTCCACTACAGAGGATATCTATTAGATAACTCTAAATGAGCCGATAGAGCCGCAAGATAGGATAAGAGACGCGGATGTGATTGAGTTAGACCTTGGCACGCCAAATTATTCGCGGCCAATTAAATTAGGTTCCATGCTCAGTTCAGCAGAAAGGGAGGACTATGTGTCCTTGATCCAAGAATTCCGCGATATCTTTGCTTGGAGCTATGATGAGCTGAGAGGCATCCCTCCCAGCCTGGCTGTTCATACTATTCCTGTAAAAGAAGGTAGTCATCTTGTGTGTTAGAAGGTAAGGCGTATGCCTTTTGAATTGAGGGACGGGCTGTTTGAGGAGTTGTAGAAGTTAAGGAAAGCTGGGTTAATCTTCCCTATACAACACATAGAATGGTGTTCACCAATTGTTATCAGGAAGAAGAAAAACAACCAGATCCGATTATGTGTGGAATTTAGAGAGCTGAATAAGCAGACGAATAAAGATTACTACCCGTTGCCATTTATTGATCAGATTTTGGATCAATTAGCGGGTAGAGAGATATATTCGTTTATGGATTGCTTTGCAGGATACAACTAGATGGCAATTGCAGAAGAGGACAAGTTGAAAACAACTTTTATTACTGTCTTTGGTACTTTTACGTACCATGTGATGGCCTTTGGTTTGTGCAACGCACCTGGATCATGGCAACGAACAGCAGACAAGACCTTTGGTGACATCTCCCCAAATGAGTTGAAAGTATTTATTGATGACCTGGGGGCAGCCACTATAAGGGAAAGGATGTTGGTTATCTTAAGAAAGTGCTTTGAGCGTTGCAGACAATTTTGTATCGCTCTTAACCCACGGAAGTGTGTTTTTGGAGTACCTTATGGGCTATTGCTGGGCCATGTGGTCAGTTCAGTAGGGATAGCCATTGACCCTGAAAAGATCAAGGTCGTAGTTGCTATGAGTCCACCACGTTCTCCGAAAGAGGTGCATAGCTTTCTGTCATCAATAGGGTACTATCGGAGGTTTATAAATGCCTTGGCAAAAAGGACGTTGCCATTAACGAACTTATTATCCTTTAGCTGTTCATTTGAATGGAGCGACCCTTGCAAGGTAGCTTTTGAGGATGTGAAACAGGAGCTAGTAAAAGCATCTGTTTTAAAAGCACCTAAAAGAGGCGAGGTGTTCTATATATTTTCAGCAAGCCACCATGCATAGTATTAGCTGTTGTTTAGCCCAAATTTGGGAGGAAAAGTGGTATCATCCGATAGCTTTTGCTAGTCAAAAATTGGGCATTTCAGAGATCAATTATACCTACATGGAGAAGTTGTGTCTTGCGATGGTCTTTGGGACTAAGAAATTCAGGCACTACATCCTCTATGAAAAGGTAGTGTTCTATACGAAGGCGGAAGGGCTGAGATTGCTTATGAACAAGCTACAACCGCCTGATCGTTTGGCAAAGTGGTTAATCACTCTGCAGGAGTTCGATTATGAGATTAAGAGTAAGCCACCGAGGCTGCAGGGTATTGTGGAATGCCTTATGGATTTCGGGGAGCCGAAAGAGATTTTGGCTGAAGGAAGTGATATTGAAGAAATTTTTAAAATTGATACAGCTTCTATCCCATCTTGGTATGCTGCTATTATGTATTATCTATCAATAGGAGAGACGGGAGCTGGTTTATCAAAGTCTGAAAAGCGGAAAATCAAACAGTAGGCATTGAAGTTTTCCTTGATCGCAGGGATACTATATTGGCAGGGTGTTGATGATATCTACCGCCGATGTGTGATGCCTGACGAGGTTCCTTTCATTTTGGAGGAGTGTCATGACTCTGCATGTGGAGGGCACTTTGCAAGACGGTTGACAGCGCAAAAAGCTTTACGAGCTGGGTATTGGTGGCCGTCCATCTTCCAAGATTCTTTTGAGTATGTAAAGAAATGTGATACCTGTCAAAGACATGACAGTAGAGAGAATAGGAAACGCCCACTTATGCCTATCATGGCTATCCTTCCATTTGAGAAGTGGGGTATTGATTTTGTGGGTCCTATCACCCCGTCGTCTACTACGCAAAAGAGGTACATTATAGTAGCAACTGACTATTTTACAAAATGGTTAGAAGCACGGGCGACGAGGCAGGACAATGCAAAAGAGACTGCAAGTTTCCTTTTAGAGCAGATTATCTGCCATTTTGGCCCCCCGAAAGAATTAGTGTCAGACTGTGGAACCCATTTTCTGAATAAGGTGATCAAAAGCTTGACTGAGGCTTGGCAAATCAAGCACAATAAAACGACTCCTTATAATCCACAAGCAAATGGGCAGGTGGAAAGTACTAATAAGCAGCTTGTGGGTATCTTGTCTAAGATAGTCTCTGAGAAGAAACGAGACTGGGACAAGAAGTTGTACGTGGCAGTATGGGCCTACAATACAAAGTTCAAGTGAGCTACCGGCCATACTCCATTTAAATTAGTTTATGGGGAAGAGTGTGTGTTACCCCTCGAGATTGAGTTGCCAACCATACGGTTTGCAATTAACCACTCTTTGGGAGATGACGATTCCCTTTTTGAACGTTTCACGACCATAGCCCACCTGGATGAGCTGAAGTTGCAGAGCTTACTACATCAGGAGGTAGCCAAGCGTCGGATGAAGCACTTGCATGAACTTAGAGCAAAGAAGTATACCTTTAAAAGGCAATTAGTCTCCTATTATGATACCCGTAGGGAGCTGTTTCCAGGGAAGCTGGAACCTAAATGGGATGGCCCCTACAAGATTGTTAGGTTAGGGAAAAATAGGTCTACGGCCCTAGAGTTTAAAAATAAGGTTAATCTTAATAAGATTAAACCTTATTATTTCTAAGTATGCTAATATAGAGAAATGCATTGCAGGTTCATGCTGGGGATAATTTGAGACCTGCAAAAGAGCTTAAAGCCGGTGGATGGGGCGGTTAATCCCTTATTTGGAGCACCCATATCTGGAGCAGAGATACCATCAGGGGAAACTCATCTGGTGGAGCAAAGGATACAAAGTGATTGAGAAAGAAGACGGAACCTTTGTGTGGGAGATCAAAGTCTTCTGCCATCACTATTTACGACTGTTGACAAGTATCCCTGTTGAGTTCAATGAAGAAGGTGGGATGGAGCCGTCAGTTCATCCTCTCAACATGCTAAACTTTGATTACCATGATTACGAATAGAGGAGTTCGTGATGGCAGGCTGTGTAAACCCATTGTAGACGTATACATTATATTTTGACGGAGCGTCCAGGGGCCCTAATAAAAAAGGGAGTGTTGGAGTAGTAATCTGAGATCCCCGACAAAGAGTTACGATGAAGTTAGCTGCTTATCTCGGGGTAGGATTTACTAACAATATGGCGGAGTATAAAGCCTTGATTATGGGACTGTATATTGCCAAACAAGGTGGTATTCATCGCTTGTTAGTAAAAGGGGATTCCCAGTTGATCCTGAATCAGCTAGATGGGACATACACGGTGCGGAATCCCATTCTTTATATGTATCATCGAACTGCCATGACCCTACTAGAGGAGTTTGAGAGAGTGTCTTTTCAGCCGATTCCACGTTACTGGAATCAGTTTGCAGATTCTTTGGAAAATCTTGCTTATGAGGAAGACCTCTTCTTCAACTGTGGTCCTAGTTTGGATATTGTTATCAATGATGAAACATGACCCGGTCGCTTGTGGGGAATGTTATTAGAGCATGCAATATATGGCAGACGATGGTTGATATGGGTGATGCAAAGAGTAGCTGAGACCAATCTACCGTTGTTATCTTGGACCCATAGGCTTATTAGACAACATGTTATGCGTATGCCTCTTGCTATATATGCAGGAGGGATGGGTCATAACCTTATGCATTTAGTTTAGGGCTGCGAGCCTATTTTTCCTCCTTGGAAAGGAGTCTATTATTGTATATCTGTACAATTTCAGGGAGGGATGTGTAGGTGTTATTCTGTTTGATCTCATTAGGCCAAGAGGGCGATCAAGTTTTTGTAGTGAAGTGCTTTATTTCATTAGGTCAAGAGGGCCAGTTGTCTGTTTAGTACAGGTGCGGTTAATGGTTTCTTGTTTTAGTCTTGTGCTAGACAGGTTCGGAAGAAGAGCTTGGAAGGAGCCTTTGTTACACGAAAGCTTCTCGTTGCCCTATCCAAGTGATATCTCTCCTTTATGAGTACTGGGTTTTTATGCTATATGTGTCTGTGTACTTTTTGGGGGATTTTCTTTTCTTGTTGGGGACCGGCGTCCAAGGCATGAAGTCCCATGTTTAGATTAAATATGTCTGAAGGGAGGTCTGAGTAGTCGTTGCCTCCTGTAAAGATATTGTCAAGCATTGAAAGACCTGTTTTAGAAGGGGGTGCTAGTGACCCTGTTCTGCTAGCCTGCTAGGCAGCCGTTCTAGGAGTTCTTATTAGTTGTGAGGCAGTTAGAGAAGCCTGCCAGAAGAAAAATGATGATGATAAAGAGGAAAGAAACCTTGAATATCTAAAAGGCAATACGTATATACAGAGGTGTGTAAAAAGAGGTTCTAACCCCTATCACAAAAAAAAAAGAAAGGAAAATTTATAAGCAGTTGATCATCGTCTAGTGAAGGCTTGGTAGGTTCCTGGGGACGAGTCAGACCCGGGGCCGATGCCTTGTCTTCCTAGGGGTGGCATCTTGCTAGAAAAGAAGAAATTAAGGAAGGTTGGAGCGAAAATAAAAGTGAGCGACAAAAAAGGATTAAGTGTCACCTTGCGAGGGCTTGGTAGGTTCTTGGGTACCGAGACAGGACCTGAGGCCGATGCCCTGTTCTCCTTGGGTCACTACGCTCAGCTCCCTCCTTTTTACATGCCCAAGTATGTCAATAAAATAAAAACCCTAAAAGAAGAAATGTGCTGAAAGAAAATACTTCTTGATCAGGCTATAGGAGTCCTCACCTAGTAGGAGCTCCTAGTTGTATTGTCCTTAGTTAGGTAGGTAGTTCAGACCACCACTTAGGGCAATCTCTTTGATAGTTCTTTTTAGTTTGGCCGTGTTAGAGCAGTTGGTTAGTGACTAGCTTCGGATCTTCTATCAGATTATGCTAGGCCTACTCCTTGTGGATGTCATGCCTTGGTTCTGTCAGGGGGTAGGGTGAGCATTGTGCTGTGTTTAGTATGTATCTATTTTGTATCACCTTGATGCTTCCTTTAGTTGTTTTGTGCAGATCTATTGTGGGATTCGATGGGCTGAGTCACCCTATCCCGTGGTTGCCAATGAGAGTGGAGTTTTGATGCCGAGAAGTGCTTAAAAATAGCTAAAAATTACAAATATCAAGGGAAAAATATTCCACGTCGAAGGCGGCGGCTCGACCTAGGACATTTTAAGCGCCAAAGTGCTTTAAAAGCGCTCGAGCGACACTTGTTGATTTTTGATAATTTTTCAGACTGCCGTGCGGGTTGTCAGGAGTTATCGGCCAATGTGGATGTCAAGCCGGACGCCCAGGATTTTTTAGAGCTCGATTCGGAGTTCGGATGGGGAAATGGCCAACAAACGGTCAAGATGCGAAGAGGTGGACAAAAGTTTGGCCAAATGGGCACGTGACCTTTGGGAGCCCAACATTTTAATGTAGCATGAAACTTTCATGCAAGAAAAAGAAGCAAAACGTGGAGAGAGGAGGCGCCAGGATGCGCCGAAAAATGCGCCTCCTCCTCTCTCATCATGGCATGCACGTTACAAACAACCCCCCCAATGATCATGGACATTCATTCCCCTCTGGATGCTGACTCTATCGCCGTGCTTCGCCCATCAAATGGTAGCCTCAATGGAGATCTCTGATTTCAGTCTTTCTCTCTCCTCCCTCTCTCTCCCTTAAGGGGCTGTTCTGGTGTGGAAGAAGACAATGAAAAATGATGGAGGAAAGCTTATCCGGATGAGACCGGATTGCTTCCGGATGGATGAAGACATGAAGAGTACTGATTTTGAAGATGTTGGACATTGAATGAGGACTGACACGCAGTCCCATAGCAGAATCGAGATCCCGAGACACAAAGCCTAAGCGGTAATTCAATTTTTATGAAGAAAAAATGAGTTTTTATGCTATTTGGGTGATGAAATATTGTTCCCATGGGCTGATTATGCATTATATTGTTGTTTGCTATGATTTTGATCAGTTTATGCTCAGAAAATCAGAAAATCATAAGTGTTATGGCTGAAATTAATGGTATAAAACCGTAAAACACGCGTTTAAGAGGCAAAATGGGGTTTTTTTTTTTCAAAACAAAGGGGAAACATGAGATATAACATCAATAAAACCTGAAATTTTGCTGTCAAGAACCTAAGGGCCACAACCCACAATCAATCTCAATTTCAAGTCATTTTTTATTGAAGATAATAGAGGAAAAATACCAAAAAATGGTGAAAAATGGGTTTTAAATGGAAGAAAATTAGGAAACGATAAAAGGAAAATTCTAGAAAATCACATAAGTGTTTGTGCAATGTATAATGAAGCTAGAGCACGAGGTTAGCCTCGGTTTACCCTCATTTCTATGTTTTCGTTCGTGTTTATTGCTTTCTCTACAAAGAAATACACATAAAACGACTCTTACACCTATCAACGATTGCAAAACATTAAACGGTAGGGTGAGAGGAGAGTTTGAGCGTCAAAGTACAATCTTAAATCTGATTTATGTGTTGCATCATGGCTATAGGACGTTGTTTTAAAATGAAGGAAAAGGCAGCATGAGCGTAAGGCTCGGTGTCTCTCCTCGTTTCAATACATAAACGTTAGCATGGAAATCATGAAAAGATTGGTTTCGCACGATGCACAATGTTGATTTTCTATTGTTTGTGCACTAAACCATTCACATTATGCACTATGCATGGTTCATGGTATCGAAGGAAAACCTCCTAGACTGCATAGCAATTGTTTTCTTAGGACTTTGACCCACGATTGAGAGTGTGAGGTTATCCCTTGCCGTAGGGTAGAGGATCGGTTTCCTAAGGGACTGTGAAGTGAGGAAGCATGGTATACCTCCTGGAAATATGAGAAATATAAAGGAGAGGAGTTTGTGCTCGTATGTGTTATATGTTTAGCAGCGCATCAAAGGGCCAATCCCTGAGATGTAGGAGAGCTGCAGTGGGGGTCCGCCGACTATTAGTCAGTGGGGTGCCTCCTATGTGTGTGTGATCGTGGCATTGCCAATGTATAAGGGTTCTCCCTCTGAGGAGTTTAAGGGAAATGTTGGACTATAAACTATAAATGCAGGAATTAAGCTTTAGGGTAGTTTGTCCTTCAGCCTTATATTGACACTCCTGGTCCGCGAGGCCGTGAGGGTGTTTGTGTGTCATGAGCATGAGGTCCGGCTAGTGCTATAGCTAGTGCCGGCCCATTTCAGGTCCCATCAAAGTGTATAATTTATTTTATTTTTTATAAGAAAAGGAAATGTACTATAGCACAATTTCTTTGCTTCACTCACAAAAATGTGAAGCAAGTGAGAAGTAGCCATGAGAGCTTCACAATAATGCCAACTGTGCAAAATGCAATTAGCAAGCCTAGCTAGGCTAGCTAGTATCTATAATGGGAGGAAGATGGTGATGAGCACAATGTGTCAAAGCTCTTAATGCTCTTATGATAGCCCTACTTTGTGCTTTCTCACCTTCCAAGGTCTTCCAAGGCATACCTATAATGGGAGGGATTTGATGATGAGTATAGTATGTCAAAGCTCCCAATGCTCTTATGATAGCCCCAATTTGTGCTTTTTCACCTTCCAAGGTATTCCACTCCCTTGTGGTGCATGATTGCTCCCTCTAGCAGCTCCTTATCTTTATCCAGCATTAAAAGTAACCTTAATTCCTTAGCATCAATTTTCAAGCTTCAAACCCTTGTCAGCTCCCTCTAGTATCTCCTTATCATTATCAAGCACATGATTACAAAAAAGAAACCCTAATTTCCTTAATATGAATTGATCACCTCACTTTCAAAGAGTTTAGAATCTCCCAACCTTCCACTTTTTCACTATGTTTTCAAAAAACAAATGCCCTCTATTCTATTTTACCCAAATATCAAAGATAGATACATTTCCATTCTAAGCCTTTCCAACTCATTCAAGGAGTACCAAAAATTTACTTCTGTAGTGAAAATCTCTATGCGGCCAAGAATTCTACTTCTTTAAGAGTTCAAGTCTCAACATAGCTTTTTTGATACTGTTCTTGTTTTTCCACCTATTTTAACTCTTTAAGCATTTGAAAACCAACAAAAATATTATTTTCTAACCTAATAAATTTTCGTTCTACCTAGCTATATGTGTTTTAGAGAGTATGCTACGATGTCTTCTATTTTAGTACCATATTGGAGAATTTGGGAATCTCCCAAGTTCCAGTTCCATATAAGGAGTAAAGATTTGACCAAGTGGCTAAATCTTAACCCTATATTTGAGAGTGGGACTTGGGGGGATTGGTTATATAGTATCTAGGGAAAATTTCACCTTCAAGGGGATAAGATTTGACCTTGTGTCCAAATATTAATCACATTAGGAATTCCCAAACTTTATGAAAATTCCAAAATTCTTGAATATGTGGTTTTTTGCTATATGATAAGAATGTGAGGATGTGGTTGAATTGCCCTTGGTCGATCAAAATGTTGGGCTCCATGTGCAATGAGGGGGATTATCATATGAACATTAATTATTTCAAGAGACTCAACCACGTCAATTAGCTATCTCTCAAATAACCATTCTCACCCTCCACTCAAAACTGATCATAAGCTCACTCTTCCTATATTAGAAAACAATAAAAATATATTAACATTGCACCTTGTGGATGTTGGTTCCTTAATTAATCTAATGCAATTTTTCAAAATAATACTTTTCCACAATAATTCATACACACCATGCTTCCACGACATTTCATTCTTCTTTGCTATTTGAGGTTTATAGTCGAAGTGCTTGCCTATTCAAGTCATAATTAGGTAACTCATTATCCAAGTCCTCGATACTCTCAAACACTGATACATTTCTTAATTTGCTTCACTATTGTAATTTTCATCAGAGTCTTTGTTTTCATCAAGGTTGTTGACAATTATGATAGCAAAAAACAACACTTGTTAGAACACTTGGTCCATTAGGCTCTATAATAGCTTTTTCAAATATTACCAAATTAGCTTTAGGATTATCTTCAAACTCCATTTTAATTATGTCAATATCTTCCAAATGTCAAGTTTCTTAGAGGGACTACAAAACCCTTTTATCCTTAGCTGTTCCAAAACCTTAGCATTTATCATGAGCACTGGTACACTAATAGTGACCTTATGCAAGGTTCAAGAAGTTGAACCATGGGCTCTTTTATTCCCTTTTCACTCATTCTCTCATGAGTTTCTTGGTACTCTCCCTCTTCCACGAATGGTAAGTCTAGAGTTGCAAGGATATGCATGTAGTCATGCTCATCTTTAGGGCAAGGTGATGTCATTGTCAAGTGTTCTTACAGAGGGTGCATTTTGAACCTCATCTTAGCACGGTGGAGATTGCATCCAAATCCATTAGAGTGGTCTTCCAGCTTCCCATTTTAATGTTGACTATGTTGTTCCTATTATCAAAGAAGGCTAGACCATTACCCCAATCCTCAAATGGCCTTATATTTCACATCCTACAATACCCAAGCAACAAACCATAGTCAATTCCTTTCATTATCACAAATTTGATGGAGAATCTAATAGGAGAAATGTTTACTAGCCAATCCTTCAATATGAATGGATTTAGATTGAAGTACACATTCTCTATAGGAAAAATTTTCCAAGCTTCGAATCCTTCAATATGAATGGATTTAGATTGAAGTACACATTATCTATAGGAAATTTTTTCCAAGCTCCAAAAGGGATTGATTCACAATACTAGGTTCCACTCTAATAACAACAATTCCTCTTCTCATAGAGTTACATAGGGCTTCCATGGGCAAGAGAGCATGGCACTTAACTCCTTTCTAGAATGCACTAAATTGTAGTACCACCAATGTTGGAGTTAGAGTTAGGATACACATCCTCCCTTGTTGATGCTCTTGAAAAGAGGTTTTTGTTGTTTCCACTTCCACTCCTTTGATCCAAATTTGAGGGTTTTGTAGAGGACAAGATTCCCCTTTAGTTTCCTAGTGGAACTAAAAGGTAGAACCTGAATGGAAGCACATAAGCAGAAGCAAGAGCAAAGAAAGAGCTATGGAAAATAATAATAATAATAATAATAATAATAATAATAATAAATATAAATATAAATATAAATATAAATATAAATAAATAAATAAATAAATAAATATATATATATATATAGTGTGTGTGGGAACACCAACCATCATAATGTGTGAATGACCTTCCCTTATTCAATAGAATGAAGGATTAAGTGACAATGATGGGTGCCCGTTACCTATGGTGTACAAGTGTGTGATCATGGTATGTATAGTAAATACAAGGCAGTGTAGGTACAAGTGCCTTTACCTCCAACAACCTCCCACTTAAAGGTGAATGTGCCTTGAGTGAGAAGAGAATAAGAAAAAAGTGACAAAGAGCAAATGTACATAAATCACAACAGGATGAGGAATAGACATCATCTCATCCTGTGCCCATCATCTCATCCTCCCACTTAAAGGCGTATGTGCCTTGAGTGAGAAGAGAATAAGAAAAAAGTGACAAAGAATAAATGTACATAAATCACAATAGGATGAGTAATGGACATCATCTCATCCTGTGCCCATCATATTCCTAAAGAAAGACAAAACATTTCATTGAGAGACTTAATATCTATAAGATTCTTGTCAATTAAGAGATTGACAAGCTCAATAGACTTGTCCTCCATCACCTCCCTGATAAAGTGATAGAAAACTTTAATGTGATTTTTCTTTGTATGGAAGATTGGATTCTTGGTCAACTAAATAGCACTCATAGAGTTTGAATGTAGAATTGGAGTAGCAGTAATACCAAGATTTGCCACACCAGACACCCTAACCATAGGGCCTTCTTGTGCAAGCCTCAATGGTTGCAATATACTCTAACTTAGTAGTAGATAAGGACATGCATTTCTGCACCATGGAGATCCAACAAATGACACCTCTAGCAAAGGTGAAGATGTACCCAGAGGTGGACTTTCTACTATCTGCATATCTTGCATAGCCAAAGTTAGTGTAACCCATGATTGTAGTATCCTAGCCACCATAGCAAATGCACATATCTACATGTCTTTTAGATACTGCATGATACTCTTTAAAGTGTCATAACTGTTGTAGCCAAGAACCATATAGCATGCCACAACTCCCACTATAAATGCTATGTAAGGGTGAGTGGCTATCATGGAATATATCAAATTGCCCATTGTAGATGCATAAGGGATCTTAGCCATCTCGACCTTCTACTCATCTGACTAGGGACCATCAACCTAACTAATCTTAACATGGGACGATAAAGGATAGCCAATTGGCTTAACATCTTGCATATGGAATTGCTCAAGCACCTTCTATGTGTATGCCTACTGTGATGGTAAATGAGCCCCTTAGAGAGATCATGTGATGCACATACTAAGAATATGTGAGGCATGCCCCATGTCCTCATCTCAAAGCTCTTCTTGAGATGAGTCTTTAAAGCAACTCCTGCCTTCGCGGCCTTCGTAGCTTTCTTCTTTGGGGCCATGGTCTTTAATCATCATGCAAGATTGCAAAAAATGAAAAATTGGCAAAGGAGCTTGGGGATAATTAGATTGATGAAATTTTGATTGACGGGGTGAAAAAGCAATCACCAAGAATTTCGAGAAGTCGAGAAGAGTCTTGATTGCAAAGGAAAGAATAGGATAGAAGGGATGGAGGAATTGAATTCGAGAGCTCGCGGAGTATCTTCCTTGTCTTCTTGACAAGGAATTCTCGTGCTTGCACTTCTCTTGCCTCACTCCCTCTTGTTCTATACTCCTGAGAAGGGCCTCTCCCTTCTTGCTTGGATTGCTCTCAATGGCTTCCCATGCCTCTTATTTATAGCTAAATTAGAGAGGAAGGGTTGTGCCGGCTAAGAAGAAGAGTTCTTTATGGAGGGGATCTTGGCAAAATCAACAATCTCATGCTTAGACCACAAATCTAATGGTTTTGTTGGCTTCGAAAGGGGGGTAAAAGAAAACTTGCTTAGAATCTTGGCAAAATCAACAATCTCATGCTCAGACCACAAATCAACAATCTCATGCTTAGACCACAAATCTAATGGTTCTGTTGGCTTTGAAAGGGGGGTAAAAGGACACTTGCTTAAAATTCTTCCAGATCACTCCTTCTGTTCCCTATCCGAAGTGTTGTTTGCTGCCTGTAAACTGTGATTGCAACATGTGCGATTTCACCAATCCTTCTTTTTACATTAAATCTCCAAAACTAGTTGAAGAAGCCGCTTGTTTTTTTTACATAACACCCTATTCTAGAAGTTTTCATAGATTTTTAGGATATTTACAATAAATAAGATCTAAAATATAAAAAAGATGCTAGTTTTCTTTGAAAACCTAGTATTTTTAGACACTTAGTCATCCATCTTTTAGCTTGATGATTTTAGGAAAGATCAGGACCTAGCTTACAATCACAAATATCTTATTTCAAATGCATTATACATAAACTTTTATCAAGGTTATTTCCAAAAAATATATTTTCTTTCCAAAAATAATAACATCGAGGAAATTTAGCATAAGTGGCAAAATAACTTTGAGACAAATCAGCCTAAGTGGCAAAATAACTTTGAGACAAATTAACATAAGTGGCAATACCTTCCAATAGTCTTCCTAGACTCCCTCTTCCTTGGGGATTAGTTTGGATTGAATTTAAGTAAGGATTTCATACTTGAGGATAACTCCCTTGGAGTTTCGTGGGTTTTGCCCACCATAAAAGAAAATCTTGGTTAGTTTAATTACAAATATTATCATTTGGCAATTGCATCTCAAGGTCTCTTACATACCGAGGATTAGCATATGTTATTACCCATCAAAGATTTCGTTTGATCGACACAAAAATCAAATATATTAAATCTTTTATGGACACAATATCTTCCTCGTACTCACTTAGGTTCAGCTTGTACAAATCCAAGTTAACCCTTGGAATTCATGGTTAAGAATTTCTCAAAGAAATTATATACAAGAATTGAATAAAATCTTATTTTTCACATGCAGCTTCTGTTGCCTATTCATGGGATAAAGGCCTGCTAGCTATTTTTATTTTAAAAAATTAGTACTTGAAGATCCATGACGAGTGCTTGGTTGATGGTATTCGTGACTTTGTTTGCAATCCCCGTACTCGCCATTCTGTTTGTAGTAATTATGTCCGTAGCGTTATTGGCAACTCCTGCGTCCACGACCTTCGTAGCTTTCTTCTTTAGGGCCATGGTCTTTAATCACGAGATCGCAAAAAAGGAAAGTTTGGGAAAGGAGATTGGGGATAATTAGATTGACAAAATTTTGATTGACGATGGGAAAAAGCGATCACCAAGAATTTTGAGAAATCGAGAAGAGTCTTAATTCCACATGAAAGAATAGAATAGAAAGAATGGAGGAATTGAATTCAAGAACTCGCAAAGTAAATGCAAGTCAATGTATACATAGTGCCTTTACCCCCAACAAAAGGACTGTTATTTTGGTTAAGGTTAGAGTCATGATAATACTTGTATCTATTTCCTTAAACAAGAAGCTCTCAGTATCACATTGTGACTATTCCATTATCATGGTATACCTTGGTGATTCTCTTAATTAGGTGAGTTTGAAGTAGGTCTCTAAAAGCTGTGAGGATCAATGGAGATTGATAGAGATATTGTGTTAGATAGGCCAAGTATACTCATGTCTCTTATTATCTCTTATACTTACAATTTAGCTTGCATCTCCATGACTTGGTTCTTAACCTTATTGATTGCCTTAACTAATACTTCGGTTTACGATACCTATTTTGGCTGTGATTGCCTTTTGAGTGTTAGTTCTAGTAGTGCACTGTCTGAGCTCAAAAGATATGGGTGCTTTAGAACCATATGAGTCCCCTCTTTGTTTAAAATGAATTTTATTTTAGTAGACTTATTTTAATTCTTTGACCTCTTCTGTCCTACCATTGATCCATGTTGGTGTGGCAGTTGAAAGGGCCAAGGATATCAACTCCTCCTTTTGTGCACTAAGCTTTTGTAATGGCATTTAAACCAAGATCAGAATGGTATTCCCATCCTTCATCATCACACAAAGACTCACAAAGGCATTGATGGGTCAATTTCCTTGCTTTTGTGGTTATCTACTTAGGAAAGTTAGGTTATATGTGTATAATCTTGCATTCGACACATTGTTGGTCCACTTGGTTGTCCTTGGGGGATTATTATTTTTGTGGGTATTTGAAAGACACATACCCTAGTTGGAATTAGTTCCAACACTCAATTATCTTGTAAATTTGGATTTATCCCTCTCTCTACCATGTCCGAATATCATGACTAGAACTTGGCAATAGTCCATGAAGACTACATTACACCTATGTGCTCCTCTTTTTCTAGTGGTTCCTTAATGAAATGCATAAGAGCATCACTAGATGGGTGATGGACTAATAGGTTTAGATATCTCAAAAGGATTAATGTATGCTCTTGGAGCTACTAGTCTTTGGTCGGGTAGGGCTAGCAAGGCTAGTTAGTGGGATCTCTGGTAAAAAGGTTTCAAAGTGCAACAAATGCAAAAGCATTTGATCGAACTAAAAGAAATTGAATACAAGAGAGGAGAAAAAGAGAAAAGAGATAGTAAAATGAAGAAATCTAGAATAGATGAATGTTTACATAAAGAAGGTAGATGTGTATAGAGGTTGTTGATGTTGAGATGGCAAGCTCAACTCATGCAAACATTGATGATGGACCTCCTAGCTAGATGGATCCACACATATGCACTTAGCATGCCAGTGGTCATTATGTATCTTACATGGCTACTGACTCATTACTTATTATGTTTGGTTTATTACACCTATCTATAGCTAGAATAATTATATTGCCAATTGATTAGTATAGTCTATTATGCACTGTTTGATGTAGTAGATCACTTTTCTTTATATTGTATCTTATCTATACTTTGTATACATTGTATTGAGTGTATAAGAAGAAAAAGAAACCAGTAAGAAAACGTTCTTGGCCTCTATCTCTCTTTTTATATTCTTGAGTGAGACTTCTCTTATGTTTATGGTGTGTGCTTAGTGCAATAGCTCAAGCAAGTCCCCCCATCACATGATTTGTGACATGATATCAAAGTTGCACCAGTGATAGATACTGGTTTTGGAGGTTAAAGTGAAGGATAAGAACTAAGAATTTGGGTAGACAAGCAGTAAGAAGCTCTTCCATTCTCCCACTCTTTCTCCTCGATAGTGCATGTGGAGGCACTAGAAGCATAGTAGGGCAAAAATCTCAAATTGATATTAGATTTAATGTGCAAGAAGAGCACTATTTATTTTGTTGATTAGCTTTGTAGGACTTTTGTGTTGCTTTTTTGCTCATTTGAGGCCATTTCAAGCCCCATTTTAGATCCGCAAGGTTGTGGAAAATAGTTTTAGGATGTATTGTGATTTTAGATGTATTGACTAAAAGTAGGTGCACATGTTACAAATTTTGAATCTATAAGTTTTGATGTATTTTTTAGGAAGCAAGTGCTAGTTTTATATGCGAAGAGGTAATCGTGGAATGGGATGTGATGGTGATAACCAATAAAATAGGTTAAATTAATAGTTTGATAATATGCAAGTTTTAGGAGGCCGTGGTAACTTTAGAGATAGGGGAAGCTCTAGAGGAAGAGGTGGATGGTAGAACAGAGGTTTCGGCAATTCTAGTATTGTTTATTATTATTGTGGAAAAATATGTCATATTCTAGCCCATTGTTATGCTAAGAAGGATTATATCTACAATGGTAAATTGCAACAATGAAACTATACATTGACTTACAATAGAATAAATACAAAATTGAGTATCTATTTGTTATGCAGCACATGATCAATGCTATTACAAGAAAGGGAACACATGATGATGTATAGTATGTTAATTTAGGTGCATCTAATCATATGATCAGCCATATTGAATGGTTTAAAGAGATGAAAGACTTACAAAATCCAAGTTATGTGTAGATGGGTGATGATTCATGCCACCTAATTTCTCACATTAGACAAGTTTCATTGTCCTTACATGATGGTCAAAAACTACATCTTAACTCCTTTGAGCTTGATGGCAACCCATGGTTTTGGCTCATAATTGTAAATCGACATAAATGGGCTATACTCAATAGCCGAATGCTTGGTATTGTTCTTGGTGGCTTTTATTGATCATCTTTGTCAAAATAAATCAATCCATTTAAGTTAGATCATTCTAACACAACCCAACTTGAACCATAGCCTTGATTTGTGCTAGCAATTCTACCAGAAACCCCATGGAGATATTGCTCCACTTTTTCTCAAGAATATGGAGAGGGTGTAATATCCTTACTAGTTTGATCCATTCAACTTTAAGGCCAATATTGCTTGCATATCCTAACAGAGCGATGACAATCACAATAAAACAAATGCTCAACTGCCTTAACTACAATATCAATCTCCTAGTGCCATGCAATGGTGGAATATGGCTCTCAACTATAATCTTAGCCTTGACACATAACCTTAGCCCTAATCCATCAAGACTTATTGTCTTTGCTCTTTTTGATTGTACCTCATGCTTTTCGCTAAATTTTAGTGTGCATCCTTATAGTCTCGACCTCCCACCCTGCTCATTAAACTTTCAAGAGAAGGCCATGCATTTTCTATTTGGCTAGATATCCCACAATAGTTCACTGAATACAATCCTACTTGAAGTGGGTTGACTTACTGGGAGAAGGGGAGCACTAGAGCTTCCTCCTCCTCCTAATGGACTATTTATGGCACTAGGGTCACTAAGACCTCTCCCTCATAGGGGTATCAGGCTGCTACATTGAGGGAAATACCTCTTAATAATGATTTCCACCCCTTCCAGCTCTTTCTTATTTTTGGATCTCGACTTGACGATGTTTATCGGGAAATAATGAGTCTATCTCAATGCTCTTTGGCATAAATTGACTGACTAGTCCCTAATTAACAAAGGTTCAGAAACTACCACTTTTCGCCAACTCCTCACAAATGCAGAGTCTCTGAGATATATTACATGTGCCATCAATCACAAAGAATTTAGTGTCTATTAATCAAATGGTAGATCAATGACTGCAGGTTCCTAATTAAATGTAAATGAATATTTTGTAAAAGTTTTTAATAATAAATACAGGTTGGTCACAAACAGAACTAGAGTTGGTTGCATGTTTACTTTAGATGTTGGAATTCTTGCTAGAAATGCTGCTACGTATGCTAAAGGCAAAGGAGTGGTTGCAGACATTGAAATATAGCACAAACATATTGGATATATAAATATGCAAAGGATGAAATTAATATAGTCCAAAGGGTGGTTACAAGGTTGTCTACTTTTAGAGTTGTAAGAATTTCACAAAGTGTGTAAAGCATGTTGTTTTGGTAAGTAAGCGCAAGACAACCTTTTTTACATGATAGAGATGTAAGCATGAATATACTTGATACTATGCATACAAATCTTTAGCGGTCTATACAAAACATATCTCTTGGTTGCAGCAAATATTTTGTCATGTTTATTGATGATTGTTCAAGAAATCTCTAGATGTATTCCCTGTAAGAAAAGAATGATGTGTTTGAGCACTTCAAAACTTTCAACACTACTACTAAAATAGAAATAGGCTTGAGAGTTAAAAGATTGAGGTTAGATGGAGGGGAAGAGTACCTCTCTAATGAGTTCAATGACTTTTTAAGGACCCTCATGGGATAACAATATAGTTTACTTTTGCAAGTATATCCCACAACAAAATGGGATTGTAGAAAGAAACAATATGCATATTGTAGAACTTACACATGCATTAATGGTGGCTAAATTTTTTTGCCAAACATTTTTGGATTGAAGCTGTTCATACTGCTATTTATATTATAAACAGAACTCCCCCTATTGCAATTCATGGAATGACCCTCAAAGAGTGGTTTACAAGCACAAGAAGTCTAATGTATCACACTTAAATTTAGTGTTTGGCTATATTACTTATATTCATGTACCACATGAGCTACAAGAAGAAGGCTAAAAAATGTATTTTCATTGGATACTCTTTAGTGTAGAAAGGATATTATTGTTATAAGCTTGACTCACAGATGAGTTCAGAGTAAGTATTTTTTATAAGATGAGTAGTTGGTATGCATCTCCTGATGATGCATTGGATGATGATGATGATAGTTATGTGTAGAAAGAAAAGTAAGAACCATAGAGCCTTAATGGACCAAAAACATCTCTGACATTATATCTATAGTTAGTTCTCGGCCTAGGAGACTAAGGAGCAGTTCCACATCTTTAGGTATATCTACTAGTGTTACAAGTAAAGGGAAGAAGAAAGTATTAGATGGTAATGATGCATCTACTAGTCATTTGGGGTTTGATGGAGATTCTAGTGGTTTAGAAGTTTGAATGATGAGCTTGGTATTCTTTTGCAATAGAACCTACCTTAGGATAACCAAGCTCTCCTAATAATCATGGAAGTAATACTACCTCACATGTAGAAGAAGACACCGCTTGCAATACTAAGCCTTTGTAGAGGATAAGACAATGATGGACTAATTCTTGCTACTCCAAGAGATAGCACCTACACACAAAGTGAAGAAATATCTTGTTAATGAATTCTTATGGTCAACATCTCCAACCCAATCTCTGAAGAACCAATGTTGAATCTCTTATACCTACTAGATAATAAATACCTAGGTTAGGGGTTCTCCTCAAGAATTGCAAAATCCTCATAGCATCTTGCTAATGAACCATGGGTTCACTCATGAACCATACAATAAAACGTATAAGAAAGCACAAATCAATCCAAGTATTAAGGAGCCATATCAATGACCCAATCAATTGCATATAGTGGGTAGCATCTTCCCCACTAGTGAATCTGCATGGGAGACCGTAGCCTTCCAATTTGAATCCATGGGAATAGAAAGAGCCTTACACCCTCTATCTCAAATGTAGTCAAAATATCCTTCACATACCACTATTGGGAGATGAAAATCCCCCTTAGAGTCTACAAATCTCGTGAACTAGAAAGAAGTGGAGAAGGCCCATCGCCATCATCTCAAACATCTTGTGGAGTGCTTCCTTTTTCTACTTGACCTTTCGAGCATGGTCATTTGTCAAAATGAAATCATCCACATAAAGTACAAAAAATTCATGCCCTCTAACTAAGATGTAGATATATAGCTGGGGATTAGTAGAGGAATGCTGATATCCTAACTTCCCTTGGAGGAGTGAGTCTAGGAAAGATCTTCATCTCTTAGAAGAAGTATACATGGGAGATCTTGAAGGCATTTGGCATAACCGAGTGCAAGGAGATAGCTACACCTATGGAGGTGAACACAAAGTTATTTGTTGAGGATACATCATCACTAGTAGACATTGGGAGGTATAGGAGGATGGTTGGCAGTCTGATCTACTTGTCTAACACCAGACTAGATATCAATTTTGCTGTTGGTGTTTTGAGCAGGTTCTTGAACAAACCTCACGAGAATCATTGGAAGGCTGGGATGTAGGTGTTTAGATACTTGAAGGAAACTCTTGACTATGATATCACATACATTTTCGAAACTTCTCTTGTGTGGAATTGTGACTCGGATTGGGCAGGAGACAGTGATTCCAAGAAGTCAATTTCTGGTTATTGTTTCTCTTTGGGTTCATGAATTTTCTCTTGGATTAGTAAGAAGAAGCAGCCAACAGTGGCATTATCTTCTACTGAAGCAGAGTACAAGGCAGCTTGTTTTGCTGCATGTGAAGCAGTATGGTTGAGAAGGATCCTATGGCATATGGGAGTGCATGATGAAGAACCAACTGTGCTAAGATGTGACAATCAGAGTTGGATCGCCATTGCTAAAAATCCAATGTTTCATGAGCGCACCAAACATATAGAGATCCAATATCATTATGTGCATGATTTTATGGAGGATGGGATAGTGGAACTCGTCTACTATCCAACAGAGGAGAATGGAGCAAATATCTTCACCAAAGCACTTACGAAGGATCTGCTTCAAGTTCATCTTCAGAGACTTGGCATTGGGCCGAGGAGATACTTCACCTATGGGTGGACATTGAGGAGGGGTGTAAGATATGCTCAATGCCCCACCCTCATAAGGTGCCACCAATGCTCCATGGTGCTCAAAGTTGTAAGGCCCCCATTATGAGGAGAAGCCAAATGTGAGCCGCCCAGACATTGGTTGAGTCCTGACTTGTATATCAAATGAGGTCTATGTGACCAGATGGCAAAAAGGTGACCATTGTGGGTCTAATCTTTGGGTTGGATTGAGTAGTTAAGCTGGTAGACGATAAAGGGAATATTCCCTGGTTGACTAGTGGAGGCTCATATGGTAGGTTGGTCATGCCGACCTAGCCGGCTTCACGGGCTATAAAGCCTAAACCCCTTCATAGCCATCCATAATCTATCTTTCACCCAGTTAGAGTTGTTCCAGCTAGCCTTAAGCTCTTCACCTATCTTTTGTCTAGATCACCATCTAAGCTTTACTGTGGAAGCGCACAGGTGGACAGAGCCATCTCTCTATCAGTTGTTTGGAGCTAAAAAAAGCTTCTAATTCTCCTCTTATCTGTTGTGTACTCTCTATCTCAATCTCTTTCTCAGATTCTGTTCACTACACTGTGTAATTTTTACAATAGTATGGGGCATAACGTATCTCATACGAGAATCAAAACAAGCATCTATCAATTTGGAAACACATTACTTACGACTGGGACCGCAGTTGGATTGACAGTGATGCCTTTGCCCGAAGCTTTGTTGCTAGTTGTAGGGTTGCTATCCGCACATGACATTCTTTGCTTGGAGGCCATCATCTGCAAATAGACTAAAGAGATTAAGAAGACAGAATAGATTTGAGATGGGAGAGCGCAAGAGAAGATGTGTAAGTCGAGGATCGAAATAGAGGGAGTTGTGCAGCCTCTCGGGGTAACTCTTCTAGATCACGGGAGCTTGTACAACTTCATTTCTTATAAGCTCAAGTTCTCTTCGAGTTCTGTTGGGACAATTGATGTAGTTATGTCCAATGTTGTGGCACTCGGAGCATCGGTGTTTAGGGTGCTTTGGACATTCCCTTTTGAAATGACCTAACTCCTTGCAATAGAAACATCGCGAAACTTTATCACTTGTGGTCACAAGATTCTTGGTTGTCCTTGGTAGGATTTTCTTCTTTAGACCAAATTGTCCTAGGATCCTTTTAGTAGATCGAAGTGGTCTTCTACCTCGGATACTATGTTCCAAGATTGTCATCTTCTTAGTTCGGGATTGAGCTCCATGGACAATTGGCTTTGCTTATAATACTAAAGAATAATTCTAAGCTTCGATATTTTGATAAGACCCCATCTATATTAGTTGAGAAGAAACGACTAAATAAAAATTCATTGCAATTTATAACTATCATTCCTTGCCAGTGTATTTTCTAATCATTTACAAGTTCTAGGCTCAAAGTATATGCAACTCATATTACTCAGGTTAACTATAGTTACAAGAGTAAAGTTTATTCCAATACAAGTTGTATTTCATGTTGACAACATTTCTAGGATTTCTAGTCATCCTAAAGAGGTGTTGTCGGTTCTAGGTCTTCATCTTTATCTGATTCCTCCATATATCCATAGACTGTACCTATGTAGCTTTTTTTCTTGGAGGCTTAATGTCTTCTAGACCTAGAGCAGGGCAGTCTACTTGGATGTGTTCTAGCTCATTACAATGGAAGCATTGACGATAAAGACATCCCCTACGAATGTGCCCTATCTCTCCACACGTATGGCATCTCTTACCCAGATCTCAGGAGTCATCTTTGCTACAATTGCCCGATTTAAGTTCTTGGACAATTGGATTTGCTCAGAGTAATGCATCTTGCAAGTCCGTTGGACACGCTGCTTTAGATGATGGTTCAGAGCAGTGTTTAGGTCATGGAAAAACTTGGATACTTGATGCGCAATATCCATAGGTGGTGCATATTTTAGGGTTACAAACTTTGAGTAGTAAGCTTCCAAGGTTAATTCCAACTGCTTGAGCTTGAAAAATTCATTCATCCTCAAAGTATGGTAGTTGACGGAAGGTATCGTCCGCGTACAGCATCTTTGAGCTGAGCCCAAGTGATAGCAGCTTCAAAAATACATTGATCCTTGCATCATTGCTTCCAGCATAACCAAGCTCGGTCGACTAGCTTAAGTTTGGCTATCATTGCTTGATTGGTAGAAGCAGTTCATGAAGCAGCAAAATAATCGTCCATTGACTCAATCCATATCTCTGCCTCAGCTGTGACGTCTATTCCTTCTCCATCAAACTCGGGTGCCTTAATTTGCTTGAGAAGAAATTTCTTCTCTTGCATGTCAACATTTATGCATGTAGGAGGTGCCTAACAATCAAGCCATACCACTTAGATTATTTTGTTTAGGATATACCTATGAACCATACCTTAATCAATCACGCATCATTACGAAGTTTCACTTTGATACCAATTGTAAGGTGCCCGCCCCATCGACTGTCTAGGCACGCTTTTAGCAGTCTATCGAGAAACGAATCTAAGTGTCATTGCCTGACATTCCCATGGAATGTTCTGAGTTTTATCACCTAGGGTTTCTCGAATCCACCTCGCAGTGAAATGTTTATGGCCAAACCCACTAGGATCGACTTGAAATTTGGGCTCCTAGTGGCCAAGGTCTCCTAGCAGCATTCTAGCATCGGATCCTCGACATCCTACTTTACGCAGAGATACCCAAGCCGAAGCAGACCCATGCTGCACTTGGCTCAAAGAGAATGGGAAACGAGAGGGATGTGTTGCTCAACCTCTCTTCCTGTAGGGCATAGTCCCATTCCGGTCCCCTAAAATGGCATGAATTAGGTTCTAACCTAACAATACCTAAAGGTCGAACAACGGTAAAATCTTGTGAGAAGCCTCCCAGTTCTCTGGGACCACCCTGCCATAGGATGGCCCCGTCGGGGGTTCAGCCCATCCACTTCCCTTAATAGCTTTAGTTTTCTAATTAGCACTTGCCACATTTATGTGTGACACTTAAAGCCAGCTTCATTAATTAATCTTTTTAGGGAACATGGTTCGTTCGTATAACTTATAGCAACAGAAGTATCTCTTTTTCCATGCAGAAGTAACTGCTCCAAATCACATGGCACCACAAATTCAATCCTTTATCTAGAATAGGATCTCCCAACATGCCCAGACATTGGGGGCCACGGAAGTCTTCAACTCCATTCTAGACCTAGCAAGGGGTGTCCAGAGCTCCACCTGACCCACAAGTTGTCTAGGAGCGAAACATCATTCCTGTAGTTGGCCTTTTTACCACTCGACCTTCGGCTAATGAATCGGGCAGTGCCCTCTTTGGGTTAATCCGTGGTGCGATCATGGAGGTGATCCACCCGTGCAATATATCCTTCCTTAATTAAATCCTTTAGGAATCCAACATAACAAGGCATTCAGACCTAATATCATTTTCTAGGAAAACATTCATTTATCCCCATAGCAACTTGTCATCACAGACCCTTGCCATGCTTTTAGCATAAATCACAAGCACTTGGAACAATCATCCAAACAACAAACTAACAACCGGTTGAATGCAAAAGCATTTATAATGTTGTTAGATCAACCAACAAAAAAACCAATTGTATTCTTGCCAAACAATGCAAGAATAGTCGTGATAACATTACCATCGCATATATGTTCTTCCCCTTGGGATCAAAGAGTGATTCTATGTAAAATTTACTTAACACTTGTATGCATAATTTTTAATGTCATGATTATGCCATTCATAACCCTTGACCGATTCCTCCTTGTAATTGCTCTATCAACAAATAAGCCATATGCAACTAGGTGCAATTAACTTTCCTTAATACATGCACTTTGCAAGCTCGATCTTTTGAATAAGTGAGATAAAATTTATCCCTTCTCATGATCTATACTCATGCATCATAGTATGGCTCTAGTATGGGCCTAACGTATCTCATACGAGAATCAAAACAAGCATCTATCAATTTGGAAATACATTACTTACGACTGGAACCGCAGTTGGATTGACAGTGATGCCTTTGCTTGAAGCTTCATTGCTAGTTGTAGGATTGCCATCCGCACGTGACATTCTTTGCTTGGAGGCCATCATCCACAAATAGACTCAAGATATTAAGAAGACGAAATAGATTTGAGATGGGAGAGCGTAAGAGAAGATGGGTAAGTCAAGGATTGAAATAGAGGGAATTGCGTAGCCTCTCGGGCTAACTCCTCTCTCTCTCTCTCTCTCTCTCTCTCTCTCTCTCTCTCTCTCTCTCTCTCTCTCTCTCTCAGGCTCTCTCTCACAATCTCTTGGAGGGGGTATCCTTCTCTCTACCTCTCTCTCACAGCCTCTAGGGGTCTCCTTATGCTTCTTGTGCCTCCTCATGCCTCATATTTATAGTGGATTAGAAAAGAGGGTTTGTGGCTTAGAAGTGGAGCTCTTTGTGGAGGGGGATCTTGGAAAGATCAGTGATCTGATGCTCAGATCATAAATCTTATGGTTCCATTGGCTTTGAAAGGGAGGTAAAATCCCAAGACACTTGCTTAGAAAGCTCTCAGTTTACTCCTTCTTTTCTCTGTTCGAAGTGTTGTTTTCTATCTGTAGACTGCGATCGCGGCGTGCATGATTTCGCAAATCCCTCTCTTTATTCTTTCTTTTGATAAAATCTCTAAAACTAACTAAAACATCACTTGTCTTTTCTTTAAATGACATTTAATTCTAGAAATTTCATATCTTTTTAGGATAATATCTAAAATATACTAGTTTTACCCAAAATCTAATATTTTTGGACCATCCAAACTATACACATTAATACTATGATTAATATAGCTCATAAGTCTCGTTCAGATTGTAGCTTATGTGAAGGGTGGCTACTGTCCTTGTCAATCCGAGAAAAATATCGGATTTACGACTCTCAAAATTTTTACACATATTTTTAATTAAATAAAAATCCTTAATTATTAACGTTAGTTAGTTTTTTACTTCAGTTAGTCCTTAGTTAGTAATCTTACTAACTTATTAATTGACTAACTAACTTTCAAACTAACCAACTAACTTTTATTGTGTGAAAATATTACACCCTAACTCTAGCATTGCATGGTTTTTCCTTTCACTGTCAGAAATGCGCTTGTTCATGGTCATATGTTCAATGCCTTGCATATAAGCTGCGATTCATCCTATGGTTATAGGGAATTTGAAGCTTATTATATACAAGCTCTCTCTCAACCAAGTCTTGTGGCAAATGATTGATGTTACATTCTACTTCAATAGAAAAACAAGCTCCACTTAGTTGCCAACAAATCAAATTAGCAAGGAGGGGAAGATTCAACATCAAGCATCAAAGTTCAACATCAAGCTCAACAAGCATAGTATCTTTTGATACTCATTTAGTGTTTTTTGACACTAGTACTTATTATATCTCTTGATGTATCCAATTTATACTCACTTCCTGGTTATTTGTTGCTCAAACATCTAGTATGGGCAAAGATTCACCGTCATGTTGCTTCAAAGGAATGAGCTTCCACACATGGCAAACAAGGATAAAGCTAATCCTCATGAAGAAAGGTCTATGGTCAATAACTAGTGGATAGGAGAAGAGACCTAGAGATGTTGCTCTTGTAGTAGTATGGCAAAAGAGTGATGAAAAAGCCCAAGCAATCATCAAGCTTGAGCTTGATGACAATTATATCCACCATGTAGACACACGTGATACATCTCATGCCACTTGGGAACAGTTGGACACACTATTTGATGCCCAATCTAGATCCTCAAAATATGGATTACTGATTGAGTTTTTTAGGTTGGATATGAAGGCTAATACATCTCTTGAAACTCACCTTAATTATATGGAAAGTCTGTGAACTCAACTTACATGGATTAACTTAAAAATGAAAGAAGATATATAAATTAGAGTCTTGCTTAAGAGTCTTCCTCCAGAATTTGGTAATGTCTCCACCACACTAATTAATATGCCAAATCCAAAGTTGGTAGACATCAAAGCATCACTCCTTGAAGAAGATAATAAGCTCAAAGGTAAAGAAGAAGCAAGCACTTCAAAAGAAGAACATGTGCTCTATGTTAGCAAAACAAGTAGAAAGGGAAGAAAGACATTTTTTGTGACTTTTGTAAAAGAACTGGGCACATTGAAAATTTTTGTCGTGCCAGAAGAAGATCACAAAAGGCATGCCTTGCAACTATCAAAGATGAAGAAGACCATGAAGAAGAAGAAGACACTCAAGAGCAGAAGGATAAGCCTCATTAGTCCTTCTATTCCCACTATTTCAAACCGTCTTTTTTAAGCCTTGTATATACTTGCATTAATGCTCCAATCATAAGCCTTGTAACCCTCATGTAACCTATGCCCTACAGCCTCCTCTACACACTTAATGAAGCCTTATAACAGTCCATAGATGCTTACCATGTCTTTAGTGTACCCACAGTTAGTAGGATGTTTTGTTTCCCTACAACAGCCTCCTCTAGATTTTTCACCTTGTTTGTGGTATGCCCACACTTAGCAAGGTTCCACTCATGATAGCCTCTGTGTACTCAATACCTTTATGGTTGTGATTGAGGATGGGTGTTGAGAAATATGTAGACACACTCCTATGATAGCCTCTTTGTATGGAGCAATAAGGCAAGGAACATGCAACAACCTAGAAGAATTGCCTTGTGTCCCATAGTCACAATGTAGAAACGTGGAACCATCCTACAACTATAAAAGAGTGTACTTGACAAGCATTTGAATGCAATGCCATTGTACTTTGTACTTTTAGTTCTTGTCATGTCTACTCAAGATTGTGTTTATGAATCCAAGTCAATTAATCTTGGAACCTACTAGTCCATATCAATATGCTTCTTGTCTTTGACTTCCAACCTCCATAGCTAACCCCTGCACAAGATCCATGTTTCTCAATAGAAAGGTGGTTGATGAAGCAGTAGCCATAGATCTTTAAATCTTTGAACTTTTCTCCTTCTTGTGGTCTTCTTATCCTTGTTGGAACAATCCTTCTTCCAATGTCTTGTCTTGCATGTGACAAGTAGACTCCTTAGTTTTATCTTTCTTGGTCTTGTTGTCCTTCTTCTTTTTGTTGTTGTTCTTCCCCTTCTCTTGGAAAGACTATCATATCAACACCTTTGACTTGGGAGCATTCTAACCTTTGAGTTTTCCCTCTTAGTCCATAACCATCAAAACTAACTCCCATTATGCACGTTAAAGCTTATTGTAGAGACAGGTTTTTGCATCTAATTTTATGCTCTGGAGTCCTTACTTCAAAACAACGGTGCTATGAAATAGACATTCTCATGCATGGGTATGCATGATTGAGAGGATGAGAAAATGTATGAGTGAGGCGTAAGGCTATTGCATTGTTTTCTCATTATTGGGACAAGGATAAGTGGTGGCCATTTGTGGTTGATGTATATCATTTAATGATGGCCATCATGTATGCCATATGCAATATGGACGGAACGAATGGAAAACATGGGCAAAGTACAGATAATATGGTAGACTATGCAATAGATTTTAAAGTCTCATGAGGAGATTAAGACTCCATTGCAAATCCTTGAAAAAAAACATTTAAGGCATCTTAGAGAAAGGTTCTATTAGAATATGTTTAGAGAAGATGGGTTGAAGCCCATACACCATTGCATAGTCTCATGTATCTATTAGATCTTGAGTATTAGGGCCTAGACTTGTGGAGCAATGATGAGGTAGTTCCACATCTCTACACTTTGATCAACACATTCTATGGGGACGATGAAACAATATGCAAAGAATGTGTTAAGGAGATCTCTACATTTAAGCTAAGAAAATGTTTATTCTCTAATCCCTATGTGCAAGAGATGGCCAAGGAGTAGCTGGCATAGATCTGACAGACCACGAATGCAAGGAGATACTTGTCTAGATATGCCCCTATCAATATACAATTATGATGACATTGAGACTGAGGCCTCAAACTCTGATGAGATCAAGATTTTTGAGAGCAAGAGCCACACAATTGCAATAGACATTGAGATTCAAATAATTTTAGAGGTAATGGATGTAGACATTGAGGAGCATCTTGCCCATCAAATGATTCAATCCCAAGCAACATTTATTGAGCTTGAACATCATGCCATAGCAATGGATTAGTATGGAAGCTTTATCTCTCCTTTTTCCTTGATGTAAAAACATTTAAGTGCTACAAATGATTGACTTGTGGACATTTAGAGTTTTTTATAGCAATAAGTTTGCAATGTCACATTTAACTTGTAATGTGAAAGAAGTATTTACTATTTCAACTATTATAGTTGATATATTTATCTTGAAAGATTCTCATTCAATGTTTATACATAAAAATGTTTACATGTAGGTTTTAATTACAAGGGTGCCTTTTGATGTGTTTTTCTATCGGACGGCCCCGAAGAGTGGTTAACACTCGATATGAGGTTGGCGCAATGTATGTGGGGTCGTACTCTGTTGTTTTGATAGCGTGTCGCTGCTCAGTGTTGGTCATTATTCGACATCCTTCAACTTCCCATTGCAACCTAAGAGCGTACCAATGCCTTAAGAACTGGGATTTCGTCTCAGCAAGTCTTGACAGCTCTGCCACTTCTTGGTTAGTGATGGCAGAAGTGGTTCGCTGATCATATGATGTGATGAGGCGTTGTTTGATTGCTTGCTCTTTGGAGATCTCACTGCTGAGCAATTTAGCAGCGGAGGTAGCGGCTTTTGCAAATGCAAATTCAGACGTTTCCCAAGAACAAGGCATCGTTTGAACTTCGGTTGCGAATGATTCGTCCAATAGGTCTAAGTCGAGGCGATCGTAGCTTAGAGCTAGCGACACAAAAGTGGCGTCCAGTCGCTTAATGCAATCCACCACGTCATCCCCTGTTTCTTCAGCTAAATCCGCTGCTAGTGAGAGAAAGGATTTTCTCTCGTAAGAGGGCCTAAGGCCTACGGGTGGTTGGGGTTTGGTAGGACTTGAGCCTTTGGCGACAAAAAGTTGTGGTGGTGAGTGTTCTTGAGCTTGCGATTGGGTCGCTCTGGGACGAAGGCTAGGTTAGCAGCAGCCTCGAGTGACAGACTACTGCTTTCAGGATGGATTGGGAAAGTCGGCAACTCTAGCGGGTGATGCCTCTTGTGACGGTGGCTGTCGCATGGGCCGATAGGCTTAGGCGACTCTCTTGGGTTCACGCGTGGGTGAACTGGATGGTTGCGGGTCAGGGAAGCTCTGCAGCTTGTGGTGTTGAGGTTGTACGGTTTTTGGGATGACCAAGCTTGAGGCTGGCATATGAGTGGTGCCTTTGGCCGTGTGGGCCTTGGGTATCCATATCCAAGCATTGCCCTCGTAGTAGCCTTGAGCATGCAAGAAGGCTTTGGGAACCCATCTTTGACTGATGACGCGTCTGTACCTGTAATTGCATTTGGGCCTCCTAGGTTTAGAGTTTCTGGTCTTATGAGGGTAGGAGCGTCGACTCCAAGGCGACTGTTGCGGCTGTTTAGGCATCCATTGAAGGCGAGGCCATGGGGTCTTAGCTTTGGCTGCTATGGGTTGTGGACTATGAAATTCGGGGTGTGGTGGCCGCGCACCACCCCCTCCTTAGACTTGACTACATATGTTTCTATCGGTGGCTCTGTGGCCCGGGATGAGGTCGCGCATCCCTTGCTGAAGGCTGTAACAATGCAAACGTTGCCTATTGCGAGGTGGATGTGCTGCGGCGCGTAATCAACATTGCAGAGGGTCTGCTTTTTGAAATTTCGCCCCAGCAGTGACTCTGTGCCTGCATTTTTAACATTTGGCAACACGTAAAAATCATTGGAATAGTCTGACTCGATAGAAATGGCTGCTTTACACTTGCCGAGTAGTGCGTAGGAATGGGCCCCATATGGGCTTAATTTTGCATTAGTGGACTGAAGTTGTGGTTTGCCAAGTTGAGACCAATGATCGTGGGTTAAGACATTAAAGTTTGCTCCCTCGTTGATCAAGGTGTTGAAAGCGCATGTTTGTTTTGCCGTGACCGTAATATGGAGGTATGCGGGTTCTACGGCTTCCTCATCCTCGTCGTCGCTTTCAGTGATTGTGGCTACTCGTACTTTGACAGGTGGTTCTAACATCGGGGCTCATGCAAAGGGTGTGTAGGAGGGTAGTACTTCTTGACACGACTGCCATTGAAGAAGCCTATCCCTTCACCGTCTAGAGTCTCAAGTTCGACATTGCCTGTTCGGCTGATTGCATGAACTTTGAAGGATCCAAGACCTCTAAATTTCATTTTTTGCTTATGCCCCCCTAAGAGGAGCACTAAGTCACCCTGTTCAAACTCGTGCTGCTTGATGTGCTGGTCAAACCAGCTCTTGCGTCGGGCTTTCTCACAGATCAGCGCATGGGTGGCTAGAAGACGAGTCTCCGAGAGGCGTTCGAGCTCAACTAGGCGTTGCGTCCATGCCTCCTTCCCTTCCCATCGTTCTTGAAGCACTATTCTTAGGCTAGGAACAAAGAATTCTAATGGTAGAATCGCTTCTGTTCCATATGTCAGCCTAAAGGGGGTTTGACCAACATTCGTTTTATAAGCTGTTCGGTAAGCCCACAGAGCTGCCATCAGCTTGTTGTCCCAGTCGCTGCGTGAAGCAAAGACAACCTTGGTTAGGATATTGATAAGAATCTTATTCGTTGATTCGGCCTGGCCGTTTGCCTAGGGGTAGTATGGCAAGGATTTGCGATGGATGATGAGGAAGGTGGACAAGAGGTGCGCGATCACTTCATTGATGAAGTGCATGCCTTGGTCACTGACCAGTTAGATGGGGCAGCCGAATCGTGAAATCACTTGCTCCCATAAGAACTTAGCCGTCGTTCTAGCATCATTTTTTTGTGTTGCTCTCGCTTCTACCCATTTAGTGAGGTAATCCATGGCCACAATGATGTACTTGTCTTGCGAATACTGTGCCGTAGGACTAATGGGTCCAATGAAATCAATTCCCCATTTTTCAAAGGGTTGTCGACCAATAACTGGGGTTAATTCCATTTGATCCTTGCGAATTGGGACCTTCGTCCACTGGCACTCATCACAGTGCTTGACGAATCGTGTTGCGTCGCGATAAAGCATGGGCCACCACAGTTGAGACAGCTAGTCTGTTCGTTAGGTATTCCAGTATCTCCTGGAGTTCTCTTTTGTTGGTTGGGACCTGGAAGTTGACGGGCTTCGGTTTTCCACAAAGGCTTCCTGCCATCATGCAGATTGGTACGGAAGGTGTGCCATGAGCCTTGCCGATTGTTTTGATGGCTTTCTCATACGCCTCGTGATCAGAGAACGGAAGGTCAATTGTAGCAAGGACATCCATCCAATCCCGCTCGTCCTCCGGGCATGGGATATACTTGGTCAAGGGCCCATAGGACTTCTTGACCTGAGCATTACCCTTGAGCATAGCAGAGATGGCATCTAAGTTGACTGGTGAGGTCTTCCAGGTGTCCATCTCTATTCTTACGGCATCCGTCCTATTACCAAGGAAGATCAAGCCGTTACCCCAATCTTCGATGACTCTAGTGTTGCATATCCATGCCTAATAGGATGTCGTAGTCCACTCCCTTCATAACTATAAAGTCGACGGAGAACTGGACTCCTGCGATCTTCACTGGCCAATTCTTAAGCACCCCGAATGGCTTGACTCTCATACCGTTTGCTAGTGTGACATTAAACCTAGCAGTCTTAACAGATGGGTTTCCCCAAGTCTGAAGCACTGCGTGGCTAAGCACACTAACCCCAGTCCTCGTGTCCATGATTCCCTTCCTCGTTGCATCACCTAGGGCTAAAATTGCTAAGATCGCATGCATCTCGGAACCTTCCCAGAAGGCATTGACGTGCAAGGATTTAGGCATAGAGTGCAGCGTCAAACTCGGTATTTGCATCTCTGCATCATGGTCCTGAGGGTCTGCCGTGACCTGATCTTGTGACCCTTCAACCCACTGCTTAAGATCTTGCCATAGGGTGGGGTGCTGCCTAAGCAGATCCCCCAGGCTAAGTGTTACATTGGGTGTTCGTCTCTCCCCTAACCTAGATCGTCTTGACCAGTGGCCGTGACTAAACTACGGCCCTGTAGCGCCGAGGCTTGGCCTTAGCGGCACCGCTTGTGGTGCAGTTGCTTCTCTTGACTTTGGTTGTGGAGGCGAGGTTGGCGTACTTGTGCTGGAGAGATCATCGATCTCGTCCTCTATGATGGGCTCAGCGTCTTTTAGATGCTCTTGGGCTTCCTTCACCCATTCCTTCACCTTTTCTATGGCCTCTAATTGTCGCTTCGGATGCAAGTATTCCCCTACCTTAGCGCTTCCCTTTTCGGCCATCTTAGGGGCTGACATCTCTACCTCTGCGTCAGAGACCTTCTTTCCAGCAAGCAGAGTTGTAGCACTCTCCGTTTTTAGTGCGATTTTAGCCTTTGACCTCTTCCTCCTCTGTCTACGGCTCTTTTTCCCTATCGAGGTTGCATCGAGATTGCTAGGTCCTGGCAGAGAGATGCCGGCCTGCTTCGTTTGGGCACAGGTCATGACCTGCAATGGGATAGGCGTGGCCTCCCCATCATGGTTCTCAACACCAAACATCCCCAATGGGACAGATGGCTCATTGGCTGAGCTAGACAACGGCTTTCACCTTGGGCAATCGACGAAGAGATGGGTGATTCCGCACTCAGCACACCTTTGGTCAGCCTTGTCTCTGTTTTGCTGCTCCCTTTCAGGGCAACGTGATAAGACATGACCTGGGTAACCACAAGTCCAACAGATGATTGGATCCTGCGTCTGCCCTCCTAGGCCTTTACCTCGTCCTCTTCCTAACCCCATCACTGGTACGGGGCGATAATCCATGAGGACAACGTTGCCCTCATCGTCATGCGAGACATAAGGGCATATGTAAGCTTCTTCCTTGTTTGGTTCTTCCACATAGTGGACAGGAGTGTCACTCAGTGGATAGGTTACGTAAGGACCAGGTGGTCTAGGAATGCATGTAGGATTTATTTCCATACTAGGGACAGCCGGCTTAATGTCGTTAGGCGCAGGGAAGGCCAATGGGGCTCCCCTTCGGAAAAATGGTTGTGGCCTGTTCGCTAGGTAAGGCTGGCCGTATGGTTGTGAGTATGGAAGTCTTCTTGGCAACCTACAATGCGCGACGTCATGACCGAACCTACTGCAGTTAGCGCAAGGTCTTGACCTAGGGTCTTGACACTCGGCTGGCAAGTGGTTTTCGCCACAGTACACGCATTGGACGTGTGGGCGCGTTGGTCATCTCAACATGTCTTGCAACTTGGCTAGTTCCATCTTAACGTCAGCCAAGTCGTGGTTTGTTTCGGTGGTTTTCCCCTTATCCTGGGATGATGGGGCTGATCGCTCACTCGAGGCTGACACTCTCTGTAAGCTTTGCGAGTTGGTCTCTTCTAGGTTCACACTTCTGGAGCTCCGCTCCTTCAGCTGATCATCAACTCGGATGGCTTCCTCAAAGACCCTAGCTAGCTCATCTCGCTGCAAGCTCGAGTTGCCTACCAAAGCCTTGTATAGTTCCTCATTCTAAATCCCGCTGATGAATACAATTGATACTGCTCTTTCAGTCGGTCGCTCTCCAATAGGGATTCTCTTGAAGAGACTCCGCACATGGGTCACATAATTGCGAATGTCCTTCTTCTCTTTCTGCTTGACGTTCACATCAAGCATACTAGTAGATTATCGGAGTATCCGGGCTCAGCAAATCTCTTAATGAAGAGATCCTTGAGGCCATCCAAGTTGGCTCGCTCTGCATTATCTAAGCTCGTATACCACGTCCTACCCTTGTCACCCAAGCAAAGCCCGAATGCTTAAGAGCGTTGAGTCAGGTCGTTGAGGCCGTTGGCTTCGCAGACTTGCTCGAATTGCTCAACAAAGCTGTATGGATCGTCATGGGGTTGTACTTATCGAGTTACTTGGCAACAATAGGGATTTTAGACTGGCTCTTTGAGCCCTGGTTTGCTCCTAATCCTGCGAGCAACGATGTCGCTAGAGCCGTGGCACTTTGCTCTGCACCATGTTATCGAGTAGCCGCTTCATGAGAAGCTCACTCAGTGTTAAGTCTCCTTCTAGTGCTCTCTCATGGTCCATTCAATTTCTGCCAGCCAAGTTCAGCACCCATTGCACCTCTCGCAACTCCATGCTTTGCCTTTGGCTCCTTGCTTGCTGATCCCTATTGTATTCAGCAATGCTTTGCAATGCTTTGCGGACCAGCTTTCTCTTCTCTTCTAGATCTTCGATGATAGCATCTACTGTCCTACCGCGGTGCTCATACCGGGCATGAGCGTCGTAACTGCTGACCAACTATTGAATAGCATCTGGAAAGGCTCCTAAGTCGAATTCCTTGTTAGATCTGCGGTCTGAACTTTCTTCTGCCATTGTTGAGTTATTGTGCTCCACCAAGCTATCGATCAGGTTCAGTAGACTTGTCAAATCCACTTCGTCAGCGTCCCTTGCTTGGTCCTACTTTTGCGCGTTGATGGTTCGTCTATGTCTTGGGTCCTCTCCTACTGGTGGGTCCCTTGAGGGGTTTATCTAAGTGAGTTCCTTCAGTTATTGAATACATTTCTCAATTTATGGCCACTCAATGTGTGTGTCTTTCCCTGTGCACTTGTGCTCAATCAGGCTTTCAGTTTTCTTAAGTGTACTTCAAGTGCAGAAACTCAGGGTGAGTGCAGCAACCAGTTTCTAGGTGTCTTACACGCTCTCGCATTGTTTCAGCCTAATAGGCTTGTTGGTCCATTTTCTGGCCGTCTTGGCAAGGTTTAGGGTTTCTCTAATATGTTGCCTCGTTCGTTTTTGGTCCAATTAGGCTTTACAACTCAGCGGTTTGCGTCTAAGCCTCTGGGCCTCACAACTGCCTACTTCTAGCTGCTAAGCGGCGGTGCCCTACGATTTTGCCTATTCCATGTGCCAGAATCAAGTTCTGAGCGTCCTAAGGGCTTTTGACAGTTTGCGCTATTGAGTTCTAGCCGGGTCATGTCAAATTTCTGAAGATTTGACAAAAATCTACACTCGGCCCAACTGGTCCAAATTGCAGGGTCCGAGTGGGTCAATCGAACGGGCCGAGGCGCATAGGTCGAGGGCCAAGTTTGGGACTTGGACAGGGTGGACTCGAACGGGCCGAGGAGCGGACTCGGACGAAGTCACTCGGACGGATTGGCTCGGACGGGCCGAGTAGTCAATTCGAACAAGGTTGTCGGACGGGCCGAGGCAATTGGGCCGAGGCAAGTGGGCCGAGGGTCGAGTTTGACATGTGGCAGAGGGCCGAATTTGCCCACGATCCGAATGGTAGACTCGGACGGGCTGAGTAGGTTTGGGCCAAGTGGGCCGATTAGGGTTTTGGCCGAATGGGCCGAATGGCAAGGGGCCGAGGGCCGATTCTGGGACTCGGCCCAGAAGTGACTGTTCGGACAGCAGGCCGAGCACAGTGCACATCAATAGCGCGAGTTTGATTTCGATCGTTTCTTGTGATTTACTCAATCGTATCAGGCATAAACCTCCAAATCCTACCTAAGGGGGTAAGAGAAGGGATTCATATACCTGGATAGAGTGGTGGGCTCGTCGTTGGTGCGATCGAATCGAATCGGGCAATAGCTCTCTTTCTCTCTCTCTCTCTCTCTCTCTCTCTCTCTCTCTCTCTCTCTCTCTCTCTCTTTCTCTCCCACACTGAAATGGTTGCAAATGAGTCCTTCCTTGGCCTCTTGGCTCTTATACCCCTTCTCGAGTATGGTGTTGATGCCCCCGATCACTCACTTGCCGATCTTAAGCATCACAAGCGAGCTTTTTGCCATTTTTGCACGATTTTTGCCCTGTTTTGCAACAGTAAACCCTACCCTTCTCCGGTGCGATTTCCTAATCCTATCCTACTCTAAATGCAACAAGAATCGAAAGCAAAATGCTGAAATTATTTCTCCATGTTTCCTAATCATCAAACAAACAAAATAACCCAAAATACTTACTTGTTTTGAAGATCAAAAACACCCAAACTTCCTACCTATCTCAAGCTCCGTTTCGGGGATGAATCCCTTACTTCGATGCTCGATATGAGGCGCGCAAGTGCTCAAGCTTGAATCCATTGGTCCTGGCAACGGAACCAAAATGTGGGAGCTTTCGCTCAACCGCCAAGACCCACAGACCGCTTATTGTTTCAAGCGTTCCAAGTGAGCTCTAATGGCTATCTCTCACCTAGCCGACGTGCCGTCGATCCTACGAGTGTAGTGAGCTTACCTTAGTGCCGATATGAGTTGCCTCCTCTCTCACACACGCCCATAGCTCCACGATTCTAGATGCAAGTTCAAGCATCCTCAAGCCTCCTCCACCTCCAAGCTCCATCCTCCATAGCCGCGCGTGCAAGAAGAGAGAAGAGAAGAGAAGAAGAGAAGGGGAGATGGCGAAGAGCTTCACCCTCTTGATCCCTCACTCTCACACACTCACTCCCTCACACTCTCACACTCCCTCTCTCAAGAGCACACACAAGCAACAAGATGAGAAGGAGAGAAGAAGAAGAAGACTCTTGTTGCCACACACCTAAGAATGATCTCTCATTCACTTTTTGAACTTTATATAGACAAACCCTAAAATCCCATGGGCACCCATCCCTTTTTTACATGACCGGCCATTGTGGCAAGGTCCTTTTTCCATTTCCCTCTTCTAGCCTTGTACCTCTAGCCTACACCCATCTAATATTTTACAATTGGCATAGGAGGGAGCCTGGCGCTCTTATACAAGAGTTTTCCGAGTTTTTTGAGGCGCCCTTTCATTTAAGGTTGCGCTTTTTGCCCTAGTTCATCTTTAGAGGCCGTCTGCGTGTCTTTGCTCTTTTTCCATCTTCCTTTTACTTTTTTCTTCATTTTTCCGCCATCTCGACCTGGGGTTAACAATGGCATACATTAAATTTTCTATTATAGATGATAAGGTATATTGGCCATCTTGACCTTCTGCTCATTAGATTGCGGGCAATCGGCTTGGGTAACCTTCACATGAGAAGGTAAAGGACAATCAATAGGCTTAATATCCTGCATATGAAACTACTCAAGAACCTTGTGGATGTACTCCTTCTGTGACAACAAGTAAAGGAGCCCCTTAGAGAAATCATGCATACTGCGCATCCCAAGAATATGCAAGGTCTTTTCCATGTCCATCTCAAAGCTCTTTTTAAGCTCACCTTTCAAGGCGTCCAACTTATCACAAGTACTCCCACCAATCAGCATATCATCTACATAGACTATTAAAATCATAAGGCTGCCATCATGGTCCTCCTTCCTATATAAACATGGATCCACATCACTATAGATATATCCTTGTGAGTGAATGAAGGTATCAAACTTGTGGTACCATTCCCTATGTGCCTACTTAAGGCTATAAAAGCTCTTTCTCAACTTACACAATAGGTTCTCTCCATCTTTTCTTCAAAGCCCTTAGGTTGATGTATATCAATCTCATCATGCAAGTCTCCATGTAAGAAAGTTGTATTGACATCCATCTGATAGAGGTTCAGATCAAGTTATGAAACCAAAGTCAAAACCAAGCGTAAGGTAGTCATTTTGATGACAAGAGAGATGACTTTATCAAATTCAACACTATTCTCTTACTTAAAACCCTTAGCAATCAATCTAGTCTTATAGGCTGGCTTGAGGCATCTAGGGGTACTCTTCAACTTGTACACCCACTTACATGGCAAAGTACCTCTTTCACTAGGCAAAGGAACCAAATCCCATAGATGATTTTTTTGCACTAAGTCATACTCTAACTACATGACCCTCTCCCAAGAGTGACTATCACTTCTATACATGACCTCACCATAAATAAGAGACTCACCAGTATCGATCACCATAACATAATCCATAGAGCATGCAAATCGATTAGATTGATGTCTATCTCTAGTAAACCATTGCAAAATAGGCTATGGGGGCTCTACATATTATCTAATATCACGGTCCTAGGTCGCTGGAGTACGTATCAACTGCTGCTATAAGGTATCTAGCTGCATGTAAAGTAACAAAACACTCCTCTTGAAATATCACTCTCCATACCTCAACGACCTACTTAGGCTCCTTATGTACTTTCTCCTCATGAAAACCAACATCATTGTTGCAGATGACCTTTCGAGCATGTGGATCCCATAGGCGATATCACATCTCACTTGTATCCCCATAACCAACAAGGGCATATTTCATGGATTTAGGATCTAGCTTATTGCATTTGTCCTTAGGAACATGGCAGAAAGCCTCACAACCAAAAACATGCAAATGAGCATATGATGGAGATTTTCTAGACCATACCTTCTCTCCAACATGATAGTCAAGAGCATTGCATGGGGATCAATTAATCAAATGTATGGCAGTTGTAAATTGCCTCAATGCAAAAGTGCTATGATAAGCCTGCTTGGCTAAGGATACTATGAACTTGCTCTTGAATTATCCTATTCATGCAATCATCCATACCATTCTAGAGTAGGGTATATGGGGCAATCGACTGACACTTAATATCCCTCTCATCACAAAGCTACTCAAAGGTTTTAGATACATACTCTCCCCTATTATCAAATCATAGGTAGTTCAATCAACCTATACCTGGACTAGTTCTCAACAAAAGCAATCCAATGCTGAAATGTAGCCAAGACTTCTAATTTTTGCTTTATGGGGTATGCCAAAACCTTATGAGAGTAATAATCAATGAAAGTAACAAAATACTTCTGCCACCTAAAGACTTGCATGGCATAGATCCATAAACATCATAATAAACAAGAGCTAGTGCACGTAATGATAGACTGCTTATGCAAATTACGAGTCTATCTACCATAAAGACAATGATCACAATAATCAAAACACATAGTCAAGGGGTCAATGATACTTCAAAAGGGTAAGCATTTTCATTTCCTTTAATGACATGTGTCCAAGGCAGTGATGCTATAATAATACTTGTGGTATTGTAGCCATTGCCAATATATGGTCGATAGACCCATATACAAGGGGTAAAGAGTGCTTGACTTGGCACCTCGTTCTAGGACAAGATTCCCACATGTAAGCTTCAATGAGGAATCACTAAAAGAGACAATATAACCTAGATCATCCAACTATCCAACTAAAAGTAGGCTTTTGGTTAAAAGTCAAACATGGCATACATCATACAAAGTAAACGTATTGGTTGAAGGAAACTGCAATTGAACATCTCTAATACCAAGAAAATACAATGTCAGGTTACTACCGATCAATCTGACAGATCCTATCATGCTACGATAGAAATGAAATCACACTCCATGAGGGATGACATGAAATGAAGCCCCTGAATCAACCAGCCAACATTGAGCATAGGTAGACAAGACATTAGTGAATTGTGAAACATCAAGTGAAGAAGCTACAAGCATGTAGTCATCATCAAAAATAGTCTGAATGACATTAATATCTTCAATGTTGACATTGGATCTACTAGGAACAATGTTACAATCATCACTCTTTTCTTGCACTTTATTTTCTTTGCACCTGTCATTACACATTTTACGGCACTATGGCAAAATATGACCCTACTTCCTATAATAGTGATAAGTCAATATGGATATACAGCTATGGGACTTATTGCAAGTCTATCCATGTGACTAAGAATGAGACTTCTAAGAGTCTCTAACACGGTTGTTAGTATTGCTCTTACCATTATTACCCCTGACCGTCAAAGCATGAGAGATGCATGAAGCACCTACCTTCTTTCTATTAACCTCTTCATTCAAGAGAGCACCCTCTATATCCTACAATTTCAGCCCATCAATAAGCATATTTACACACATAGAAGTATGAAATGTATCCCATGACTCAAACAATGTAATCAATAAGAACAAGGGAGGAATATTGCTCTTAAATTTAAGTCCTTGTGAAGACAAGTGACTCAAAATAGAATCAAACTCATCTAAGTGGGCAGATCTAGATGTCCCTTCCTTCATATGAAGATCCATGAGCCATTTCAATCAATACATTTGAGAGGTAAGGCTTTGATTATCATAGACATTGCGAATCTTATCCCATAACTGCTAGGAAATCTACCCATCAAATACAACATTATAGTAGACCTGCTTAGAGAGTGACAAATGATTATAGATTTACGTAACTCATCCAATTAGCCCAATCCTCTATATCAAATCATTCGGGCTTTACACCCTCATGTCTCAATGGCTTAATCTGCAATTTTTGCACTACAACCTGCTAGATTTGTGCCTTCTAATAGCCTTAATTTGTGCCATTCCACTTCCCAATGTAAAAGATAGCACTATCATTCAATCCACCAGCCATAATGCAAGAGATGAAAGCACAATCCAAGTTAAATGGATCGCTATAAATGACAAAAAAATAGCCCCAAAATTACAGTCAAATCAAGGGCTAAGTGTGAGAAGCGTCCAAAATGGTGATCTGTCCACAAATTGTAATTAAGTAACTATCAAATTGAAGTAACTTTCCTCAGATAGAATACATAAAACTAAAATAAGAGGTTGATGTAATAAACTAAAACAATATGCTAACAACCAACTATGAGTAACCAAGAAAGAAAAACAAGGAACAATTGGCATTAAAGGATGTCACAAGTGCAGTACGTTAGTAACCATGCATGTGGTAGGCATAGACATCATGTATATAGGAGATCTCAGGGTAAAGAGAGGAGAGCTGCCAAATGCATAACCCATTGAGCAAAGCTCAATGCATAACCCATATGCATATAAATATCAGTGAGAACACACTGATAGACATAAGTGCTAGGTCCAAAGTAAGTGAACAAATCAGCCCACTATAGGGTAATTGCATAAATCCAAAGCTCTATATAACATCAAAATTAGTCCAAGTATCTTGCTCAAAACCTCAAGTACATGACATTCAAGTATCCAAGATATATGAAGCATAAGCTGGGAGTATAAAATCCTATAGAAATTTTAAGCCCATAATTACGTAAACCATTGAGGTAACCAAGGCATGTAACCATAGCCAATATCAATATAATGGAGCCCAAATCGTAGCTCAAAAGCATGCCATAGCATAGGAAAGTATACATAACAATCAAAGTAGTGCTACATCCACTAAGTATCCCATAAAGCATCAATGAGCATTAGGCATAAGATTTTCATTAATAAATGCTTGATATGTTCTTATTACAACATTGAAATGATAGTAAAATCTGAGCTATTTTCATCTCAAATCAATCCAAAAGCATAACCATACCATTTGGGCATCAAAATAACATCCCCAAAGCATCAAACATGCATTATGAATTTACTATAACTTGTCATCAAACCAAAACTGTTATATTTCATGCAAAACAAAGAACAAAAAATTGTAACAAAATCAACTATGTGAGTATCTAAATCTATAGCTCTCATTTCACTCTTCATTTCTAGCTATATAGAACACCTAAATCCGATACCCTATACAAAAGTTATGACCGAAATATAATAGTGCTATGAAGCTACCATGACTTCTACAACATGCTCTGTATCCAATCAAAATGGCTACTTCTCAGCTCAATAAGCACTCAATAAGGCTCAACTAAGCCCTGGGAAGCTCCTTCAACAAGCTGAGAGCAAGCTAGAATAAGCTGGGAGAAGGAAATACTCATTGTATACCTCGGGAGGAAGAAACAATGGCTACCATGAAACTTTAAGCTAAATCTTTGAATCCAGGCTGAAGCAAAGGATGAAGAAGCTACTTGAATGGTTAGCTCTAATACTAATTGAAAGATAGAGCCTGAGTGGAAGCACACAAGAGGAAGCAAGAGCTATGGCAAATGGAGCAAAAGAGCAAGAGAGAGAGATATTGTATGTGGGAACTCCAACGGTCACAATGTGTGATCGACCTTTCCTTATTCAACTGTCACTGAAAGAGTAAAGAATAAAGTGATAGTGATGAGCATCTGCCACATGTAGTATATAGCTGTGTATGTACTGTCAATGTAATGAATACATGAGTGGTTAGGCACAGGTGCCTTTACCCCCAATATGCAAGACCACAATTCATCATTCTTTTGTTATGTAAGAGAAAGGGAGAGTGTTGAGAGATACAACCACTCACACAAACCTTGTCACATCTATATATTCAAATATGACCTTAATGAGACTAAGGTGGTTCACTACTCTCAACACATGAAATACTTAAGGAAAGGAAACCTAAAGCTAATTAGAGAACCCACTCAAAATCAATCTAATGAAATTTGTTAAAACCTTGAGCTTGGAGCACCACCCCAAGTCAATTTGTTAAAACCTTGACTTGGAGCACCACCCCAAGTCAAGCGTATGTTCAAAATTTACAATGAATTTTTGATTATCTAATGGCGAAATGGCACAATTGAAAGAAAATGTCTAAAGAAAATACATGTTAACACTTTTGGTTAGAATGGCTACTAGAGAGATAAGTGTCTTACATCATCCATTATGAATGTACAATGAATTGTGTGAAAGAGAAATAAAGATTGGGTGTCAATAGCCAAAACCACTTTCCACACCCTTCACATCACATATAAGAATACTAGTCAACTTGGTTAGTGTTGTTGGCCAAGCCCATTACCTACACTTCGCATAATTGGCATAATTATGAAGCTCATGAGGCTACATATTGAAAAATCTATTAACAATGGCTTTGGAGGGTTCTTCCTTTTCTAGCCTAGGAAGGCCATCTAGTCAACTTGTCTAACCATATTATAAACCTTTCCTAGTTGGATAAGGAATATTACAATGAATATTTCCTTTATCATTAGGTCGGGAGTGCTAATCCTAAATCCCTATCAAGGGTGTTGCTAGTCCCCCCTGAGACCCTACCAACCAAGGGTTGCTTCTGTGGTCCCCACACTTCAAAACATGGGTCCTTAATAACTCCCACACCCCACAACTTGATGCATTGTACCTCCATTTTCTATCAGCATAACTACTCTATCTAACCCAAGTGCTAGATCCACAAAGGTCACCTCTTTGCCATCCAATCGCATAGACTTCATTTGACATACAAGTCAAGACCCAACCAATATCCAGAATCACACATGGCTTCTCCTCATAATAGGGGCCTTACAACTTAGAGCACCATGGATCATTGGTAGCACCTTACAAGGGTGGGGCATTGAGCATATCTAATATCTATTATCCCCTAGCTAGCATTATTACCTAAGTGAGGTCTAGTGTACCATACAAATATAAGTGAGGGCATAGTATATCATACAAACCGTGCTAGAGAGATAAAAGTTCCATGTGAGTTTATGCATTTGGAGAGTACTAGAATTTTAACGATAGCTTAACCTAATATATTCATGCAATCAAGCCATTTGCGCAAATGTTGATGGCTACTTACACATGTTATATTGTACATGGTATTAATTACATTTATTGAAAGAAAACTATGAACACTTATCAATATAATATGTAAGGATCCATAAATCAAGGTCCAAAAAGGAATATTGAGAGCTATCAAAACCCGTGACATATCAATTGTTTTACTCATATCATCAACATTTCTTAATATAATAAAATTATCATAGTATGATTAAATATATTGCAACATGCAAACATGACCCATAAGAGAGCCCATGTGAACTAGACAGCCTAATAGTTTTCTCCTCTGTGTTTATGTATCTTTCCTTTACAAGAATGGCAAGAATGCTAAATAATTGCATGTTGATCGTTGGTCTAAATGATTGCTGAAGGAGAATGGCTAATTATCTATAGATCATTTGCTAATAATGTGATGCTAGTGTTGGTATCATGAGCATGTCATGTCTTAGTCTCTTTGAAAATTGAAAGATAAGCTTGTAGTAGGGCTTTATTCATGTAAAATTTGCAATAGCTAGGGATCAACCCTTGAATGCATAAAGGATTTGCAAAGGACTTGTTTTTGGATTGGGTGGTAGATGGTTAATAAATCTCATTTGTTGTGTTTCTTATGTGAGCAACATGCAATGCATTGTTCCTTCTACCTTTCTGAGCTTGGTGTGGGTTATTTTGGATAAACAATCAAAGCCCAAGATTTGAGCGAGTGTGCAAGATTTTTTTACCTAGCATAGAGACTTTCTTAATGAGCTTTCATTTGCAATATGAAAAAGTGCAATTAGAAGAATCCCAAACGTTCTTAATACCGCCTAACATTTTCACTACTTTAGTAAACTCTAAAGTTTACCCAATCTTTCTTTTGATTCAACACATGAGTTAGAAGTCGAGTTTTTAAGCATGTGGAATATGGGCTCATGAGTTATCCAAAGCTTTATGTGTAAGGGTGGTTGAGGAATTATCTCTTGGTGTATTGTGGGCTAAATATGATCATAAATACACGTTTGTGTATGTGGAGCTAGATGTATCTTGGCTTGGATAAGTGTGTGTGTGTGTGTGTGTGTGTGTGAATCCAAAGCATAAATGTAAAGAACGAGCCTTGATTTGCATCATTGAGTCTTAATGAAGTTAAATGTACACCCAACTAAGTGTGTTATCACATGCATCATGTTATGCTCCTTGCCGAGGTGGGGGGGTTCGCGCGTTAACATAAATGTGTATCATGTGAGTTCAAAAGTAAGGGATTTTAAAAATATAATTTATACATTTTTTAATTTACAAAAGGGTATCATATAAGGGTTATCCACAGATTGAATAGAAAAGGGTTGTGTTTTATTCAAGGAAAAAATTCATAGATAGGAATATTTATAAATAGGCCTTGAATGCATGTGATATACAGGGACAACTATATAGTGAACTCCTCGGCATATTGTATCCATTGCAATATTTGGACTGCTACCATATGCATAATCCAAGCCAATACTATGAAACAAATTGTCACCTTATGCATAATGCATAGTAATATCATCAAAATGGACATGTAATTGTGCCATGTGGTGTGTCATCGTTGTTGTGGCCTTATTATAATAGCCATAGCAACATGTAACATACATTATGCCATTTGTAATAATAAACTTCTAGACAATCTAATTTGTGAAAACAAAGCAATAGTCCAATATCAAAGCTTTCAAAATGAATGCATAGATTCTACCACTTACAATTAGGATTCTCATGTCATCTCTAGACTTGGTATACATAAATAAATGTAACACTACATGCACACAAAGACAGAGAGATGTGTATATATATATCATACTCACATACATGTACACTATCAAAAAGGTGTATATATGCAATGCTCGTACACAAATATGTTTTTTTAAAGAAAAGATCCAAAGCTTGTCCCTGTGTATGTATCTAAGGATCATGCATGCCTAACACATATTTTTATAAAAAACGAACAAATAAGTTAAGATGTTCAATTGAAATCAAACTATTTGTTGGCAATAGTCTCATTGGTATGTATAGAAAGTGTGGTGCATTTACCATTGAGTGGCAGCATAGTTAGTTGGGTAGCCTACGTGTGTGCGTGGGTCTCAAGCATTTGATAATTGGCAAGGTGGCATTTTTGGTATGGGCTGAGTGAGGGGGTATAACGATGAAGCATTGACCTGCTTAGAATTGATGAAGCTAGAGAACATACACTCACATGCTTTTACATCTTTTAAAAGAAATGCACTGAAGGTAACATTGCAAACCCCCAAATTGCACATGAACCTACATGGCAACCTCCTAATTTTTCTACCAAAAAGGTGACAAAAGTCTTTTTAATATCTACTAAGAAAAGATTTCCACTTCTATATATGGCATATCCCATGGTTCCATTGTTCTCTCACCTCTCTCACACACATGACAGTGTGACATGCATGTCATGCTCATCAAATGCTCACTTTCTCTCTCACACGTGGTAGTTAGGGACGACCATAGTCTCATCAAATCCCTCTCTTCATAGTCTCATTGAATCCTCTCTCTCTCTCTCTTTGTGCCTACATAGTACCCATTTCCATCCATGGCTATTTCCGAGTACTCTTAAGTGAAAACTCTATCACCTTTGGACCAGTCATGATCATGGAGGCGGCTTGTACAAAGTGGGGATAGTTGTCATGATGATTGGCTTATTGATGGCAAGAGGTGCATGGAGGTGACAAGGACATTGTAGAGAGAAAATTAAGCTCCATGCTTACCACTTTTGACTCAATCATTAGATGGGCTATCCTAGTTGTACACAAATGGGGACTAAGACCTCCAACCTAATTTGTTGCATACAGCATGGCAGTGGATGAGGTGTACATGGTGGATTGTAGAGCCATATGAAGGCTTACATAGTGAGTGTGAGCCCATGGTTCTTTTAGGTGTGAAGGGGAATTACTCACCTACAATGGGTTGTGGAGGAGATACTGGAAGTAGCTCACATTACCATAGCCTCAAATTGTGAGCTAGAATGATTAGGTGGAGTGCCACTACGTATATGTGTCAACATGCTCTACAACTCCACTAAGAATAATGACTAGGGATTTTTGCACCACTTGAGCTAGGAGATGATGTGATAATGTTAATATATACCCTTGCTTACGAATGATGGCCAGCAACCCACCATCACCCAATAGGTCATCCACCTCTATAACTACACAAACTAATAGTTGATCTGACATACCCCTCCATGATGTCACTTCCATAGATATTTGTGCATCTATGCCATTGTGCTCCTTACACAAGATGGGGGCCTCTAGCCTTGCTTGCATGAGTGGACCACAACGTTGCTTAGAATATTGACATGGTGGTACGTGAAAAAGGCCTATGCCGCAATACGATCAACATCTTGGATTTGGAATTAGTAGTAGTTGGTTTGGTATGAATAGCTCTCAACACGAGAAAGGGAGCTACTTCCTCACATGAGGCTATCCCATTTGGACAATCCCACCATTTGCTTCACAAGAATCTATGATCCTTGTAATGCTTCAATCCACACTCAAGCCATAGTCAACAAATCTTACTCCTTTTGCATTAGATTATGTGCTCAACAATGTGAACAATGCTTAGGATACAAGGGCCAATACAACAACTACCTTGCTCGCTTGAAATCTCAAAGAAGGAATTGGTAATTGTGTGGCACCTTTAGATACATTTGTAGACAAGATTTAAGGATCTCTTTTGAAGCATCTAAGCCAGGTTAAAATAATAAAGGTAGTAATGAGTAAAGGAAATGTGGGGTTGTATGGGGAGCTCAAACTATGGTTCTATTCATGAGTACTATATGTGCCACATTATGTAAAGGGTCATTTACTTGGGCATTTTTATACACGTTGACACAATAGTGTCCAACATGCTACACATAACTTAACAAAAAAATATGAGGCTTTAACAAAATATACACATGCATTTGATTGTAATTATCAATGAAAGCCCATAATTGACTCTCTACATTAATTTACCTTAGAAATGTAAAACCTATGTAAAGGACAATTTTCCAATTTAATCACAAGCTACAATATAGTTTGAAAGCCTTCTTCAACAACTTTAGGGGCCAAGCATTATGTAGGAAGACTTCAATTTTCTGCATGGTGGAATCACACATTGACCCTTCAAGACCTTTTGAGTAGTTAGAACATGTCTACCGTGCATCAAAAAAGAATTCCAAAAATGCACATGAACTGTAGAAGTGTGTAGTGCTTCACCCATACTATATTTAAGAATATACAAATTGATGGAGCAAGCGAGATATTTTTAGGTGCATATGTCACACATTCAAGTTTTAAAAGATGTATTGTTCCATGATGGAAGGACTGTTTTAACTCAACATGCCAAACAATGTGCCTTTTAGCCACAAGATTGTGCTCGAATTGTTTGTGAATCAAATCCTTGGTAGAGTGAGTGCATGAGTGTGTGTGTGTGTGTGTGTGTGTGAACTAGGACCGCATGTATGGTACCTACTCTCACCACTATGTTTAAGAACAAGATTCGAGAAGTTCGAGATAATCCTACATGATTGGCCATGCAGAGTTGGTCCTAGGATCATGAAATCTCTCAGCTATGATGCAGTTCTGATCAGCTGATAACTAAGGTTTGGTCCTATACTTTCTTACTTGACACATTTCAAGGCAACATCATCTCACATATGGAAACCAAAGAGCAAAACAAACACACATGCCTACTAAGAGAGGGCCAAAGAGCAAAACAAACGCAAATGCCTGCTAAGAGGGAGCCAGAAAGATCATTGCTAAGTGAATGGTGTAGGTGTGTCACAATTACAGAGAGAGTAATTATAACAAACCTAGCCAGAAAGATCATTGCTAAGTGAATGGTATAGGTATGTCACAATTACAAAGAGAGTAATATTTTTTGCTCATGTGACCTTGCTGCAACCTTGAGTTGTAAAACTTTCAAAAGAACCCAAGCCGGGCACGGTGACCCCCGACAATTGACGTTATATATATACAATGAGATAATACCTGAGAAAAAGCGTATGTGCTACTTGACGATGGTGTAATCGTTGTTGTCAGTTCTTGTTGTTTGTGTCTAGGAATTGTACACATTTTTCTGTTAAGAGGGGCGGCCTGAGACGATAATTGGATGACTCTGATCTGATGTCAACGCACCAAGCATGGGTTGAGGCCTTGATCTGGCAGATCGAAGTGATCGGGGGAGAGGTAGCCGAAGGGAGGGAAGGAGAAGAAGTTGTAAGTGGAGCTGCCTCTGCGGAATTCCCTCATGATCCTGCAGGCAGCCATGATGTTCTTGCAAGTGCTATCCATGGCTGCATCATCCTCTCTCATGGGAGCAACCACTGCATCCATGGACATGGACAGCTCTAGAGGAATTAGGGAAGAAGGTGCCGACGACGATGATGATAAGGGGGAGCTGGAGCATGCTGATGAAGAGGCCAAAGGATCGATAGGGTCCACCTGCACCATCATTTCCTGATTCCTTGATTTAGGAGGAGGAGGAGGAGGAGGAGGAAGAGAGAGAGTGGTGAACTGGGTTTGCAGAGCCTCCTCCCATTCCCTGACTTGGTCGGATAGCATGTCGGTGGCAAAGAAAGGGGCTTGCAGTACCTTGTGTATGTATATGGACCGCAGAAGCCGGCCTGTCATCTTGTCGTGCTTCTTGAGTATCTTTGCAAAGCCTGCCACAGTACCATAATTCAAGAATTGAGGAGGGTTTTCACAGATCCAACCTTAGATGACCCAATAATATGTGGCCTTGCTACAACGTTTTGCAGGGCCATGCTGTCTCACCTATGTAATTCAGGGCACTGTAGTTAATCAGCAGGACCATCTCGCCATGGATGACTACAATGTCTCTGCAGATTTCCATCCTCATCCCGTTAATCTCGTTCGTGTTAATGCCCAACCCATACACCTGATCCTCTGCAAGCGTCTCTAGCCTTGCCTTCATCTCCTGCTTTGATGATGGCAAGAAATTAGAGACTTATGCAATGCAATGCAAAAAGATGAACGAAGAAGCAGCTGCCATGAATCGAAGCCTAAGATATACGGCATTCAACATGTGAATATCAAGCGATTAAGGAGATCAATACCTGCGACCTGATGACAAACTCCTCCTCCTTGTCCAAGAAGAAACTGTTCACTTTCTCAAGCTCTGCGTCGAGCAGCTGGATGAAGGCCGCTTCCTCTGTTACCAGCCTTCTACAAAAGGCAATAGACTGGGGGTTGCTGTGATTGAGGCAAGCGATACTGCTGTCAGCTTCTGCGCAAGCCGAGGGAGGGATGAGCTTGAGGCTTTTCTTGAGCTTCTTGTAGGAGAGGAACTTGTCGCGATACTCGGGCAAGGTGTCTTGGAGCAAGCAATGGAGGCGTCTGCAGAACTTCATGGCTACCTGATGATGCGATTATGTCGAGGAGGAGGCGTGACGGCAGACGACGATCAATCGTTGATTCTCGATGAGATCATAGACCAGGAGAGAGGGAGAGGTGGAGGGGCATGCAAGGCTATATAGGCAGGCAATGACAAGGTGAGAGGGAGAGGGGAGAAGGAGACGGAGCAACCAGGAAGGAGAGAGAGAGAGAGAGGGAGGGAGCAGGGCCGGGTGGGGGGGGAACGGCGATGGGCCACCGCAAGCTTTCGCACATAGTTAGCAACTTGTTGTCCGAAGCCCCCCGCACCGGCAGCAGAATATTCTTTGTCGAATATTCCCCTCCCCTTTGCATATTCCCTTTTCATCCCTTGCACATTCCCTCCTAATGTATTGTTTTTTCCCTACATTGGGTAGGGTGTACATGGATGAGGTCCCCCCTACCGTTTACAACTCCCCACTTCTAAGGGTAGCCTTCCTTGTCATGCGCCTGGATCTCACTCTCACTTCCAAGCTTTTTGTAAGCATATATGCCTTACCAGACGTCTCGTACTCACATTCTTGCCTGTCTCCTTGGCTGCACTTGAGTATGCCCTCAGCCATCTAGCTCCTCCTGCTAGTACAATAAAATAGTTTTTAGTTAGCACAGCTCAATAAAGTTGCTGGCACAATATTATAAGAGTTGGTTCGACCTTTACGACAAGACCATATATGCTCGTGCGCATATGTACTTGGTGGTACGATGTTGTGTAACACAATAGCATGCCACTTGATTTTCAACACGTGGGTTGACTAATCCACGAGACGCCCTTCAGAGTAGTTACCTTGTAAAATTCCATTTATCTAGGTAACAAGCTTCCATTGTGGTGAAACGAACGCGAATCCTCATGTAATTATAGAAGTCTAGATGCTTATTTCACCTTCAAGGACCAAACATTTGGCATATACTTGCGTGTGGATGGGCTCTTGATATTCTTATATAAGCAGATAACTATTCTACAAAAAAGGGATTTGGAGAGAGAAACATCACATGTAAAACCAAGCATAGAAAGAAAACGCTCGTCTATGCAATTTCTTACCATACATAGGATATGATCCAAACATCTGAAGACTCCGCGTGTCTTCCAACCCCCAAGGTAAACTAGTTTCTCTTTCATATACATAAGGAAGATAAAGAAGCTACCAAAACGAGTGTCGTATGACCCCATTGCAGTTGATTTTTGATAGATAATAGAAGTGGCCTTGATATGTCAATAAAGCCGTTATAGTTTCCTATGCTATGAGGTGAAAAGTGAGATGAGTAGAAACCTTTCCATGTAAAAGCAATAGATCATGTGTGTGTTATACATATAACTAAAGGGATCCATGTAATCTAAGTAATTTGATGCATTTAGGGGATTGTGTTCAATCATTACATCCATTCATGGTATGCTCCATCTTGTAACAAGATCTTGGCAAACTCCCCCTCCCTTTGTGTGTGTGTGTGTGCGCGCGCGCACGCGCGTGTGCATGTGCGTGTGTGTTTGTCTTTTAGTAAAACATCCCTTTGACACAATTTGAACATAAAGAAAATTGAAACATAATACATTAAAGTAAATACTTGGTTCAATACTTTCTTCGAAATCATGCATCATATACTAAAATAAATATGATCTTACATACATTTATAAAGAAGATGGGGGATTGTTAAATGAAACTCTATTAACAAAAAGCATTTCAATGTACAAAAGAAAGAAGGTTATTTTGACCATGGAAGCCCTTAGGAAGCAACTTTTCCAAGCCTCAACAATCACTTATATCCATACAAGAGAAGAAGGCTAGAACCCTTTTTTAATATGCAAATCGATTTTCTATTTATAGCACTCTAAGGTAACATGTACAACTTTCAAAAAAAGGAGAGAGGGATAGCAAGGATGGTCTCCATGCAATGGCCGATAGGAAGGATACCAATGGGCATCGAAAAGAATTAGAAATGAGACTTGGAGGAGGATGTGATAAGTTTTATGGATTCTCTATCCAATTAGAACATTCATGCACAAATGCCTTTAAGTTAATGCAACCTCCAACTCGAATGGTGGTCAATAAGATGAAATTGTTCATTTTCTCAGTATCCAATAAGATCAAGTACGACTTAGTAAGGTCTATACGTGAAACGATGATTGTACAAAAATCCCACAATGCCTTTTGACTTTAAAGAAATCATACCATTTTTCTCATGTTGGCTCGCTAACTTACGATGCCATTCTTATTGTTTTGAGTACAAATTTGGCCCTAGTTTGAGCCTAAAGTAAAAACTTATGCCCTATGAGAGTGCAAAAATTTTCACCTTGACGTAGCGTTTCACTTGGAAGTGGTTGCATTTCACCTTTTTTTTACTCTTTTATAGCATGAGGTTCATGGATCTTTATCCCAACATCCCTGATTTTCATTTTAAAATCCTCAATCTCCATCTTGGCATCCTTGATTTTCACCTTCAGGTCTACTTTTTCGCTACAAGATCCAATATTTTGTCCTAAGGTCCAAGTTTTACTTCAAGGTGCCCAATTTTGGTTCTTTTTGCATGTTTGCATGAATCAAGAAGTGATCTATTTCCATGGTGTTTCCTCATGATCCAACAAATCTGTTTTTCAAATTTCAACCCTAGGGGTGACTTTTAACTCCCTAATCCCATCTTGTAGACTCAATAGGCACCATAGGTTACTTTTTTAAGTGCTCTTCCTACATTTGTCCATCTATTAGTAAGTTTTTTGCTCTTTTGTGCTATTTTATTATTTGTTATGCAATTTTGTATGTTCAACTTTTGTACAATATTTTTTGAGTTACTGTTGGAAAATGAGATGTTATTGCAAGTCCACCACAATGTTAAAGTCGCTTGCTCCCATAGCTAACGGGTTTAATATAACTTATCACAAGTTCAAGCATGTAAGGATTAGCAATTGTTAATTCTTTTCCCGCAAAATCACTTACAATAGTAAAAAGCAAGAATGACGAGCGATGGGCATCAAAAAAGTAAAAATGATGGACATATAAAGAGTAAAGTCAAAAATTAGCAAAAATCAAAAGCAACTACAGAAAGTACACTAATTGCATCAAAATGGTAAACATCAAAACCAAGAGAGAGCGCACTTGTCTAAATGCAAAAAAACCAAAAATAGCACAAAGGGGTCGAGTGCCTAGGACAAACTGGGAATACAATTCAATACATAGGAAGCCTAAATATTTATTGTAAAACTATTCTCGAGCACTGGCTCACTCATATGTGATTTGTAATTAAAAATTATACGTGCATATATGCACTGCATATGTGAGTTAGTATAAGAATGCACTGATAGGAAAAATACCCAAGGTTGCAAGTAACGCAATGCTTAGGTATGATGCTGAGAGTAAGAGCCGCCCAAATATAAAAGAGCCCAATGCTATTTAAGGTGGAAAAAAGTTAATTGAAATCTGGTGGTTGTAGACTAAGCATGGCTTATCCTTATCCTTCTTCCACCTTCTTAGTGCTTCATTGTAACCTCTCCATAGAGAGAAGAGATTGCCATTATCTCTTGGATCAATCGAGAGGAGAGAGAAACTGTTCTATCGCTTGCTAGAAGATTCATTTATCTTTCTTGCATCCTTCTGTTGCTTTCTATGAGTATTGAGAGTGAGAAAAAGAAAGGGAGAGGTGTGAAGAGAGAGGTAGAATTGAGAGGAAAGGAGACAGAGAGTGTAATATTCCCACTCGTGAATATTGACTTCCCGCACACTGCGTAAACCTCGTGCAAAGGTTATCTTTCATATTGGAATTGCCACAGTGTAATCTGTGACTTGCACGCGAGAAATCGTGACCTCCGCATTGGCAAAGCAAGCCCGAGGGTTCAAATCCACAAATCACACGTAAACACCCTCTTGGGAGGGGCAAAATGGATATTATTAAAGCAATTTTTTTTATATTTATCCCTTTCCCCCAGCCGATGCACGGCTGGAGGAGAGGGAGTGTGGGGGGATGGGCTTGGTGGAGGTGGGGCTGCATGAGGAGGGGGGAAGCCATGCAGTGGCCACGTGGTGGAGCTCTTCTCTTCCCCCCCTTGTCCTATAAATACACCCTCTAAGGTGTGAAGAGAGGATGGGGGGAACAAACGGCTGCTGCCATCGCCGTGCCGGGAAGGAGGAAAAGAAGGCTGCATGGAGAGAGAGAGGGAAGCTGCTGTCAATGCCGTGACCTGGAGTGAGAAGGTTGGAGGAGCTGAGGTCGACGCCGTGCTGCTCAACGGGCTGTCGTGACACGGATAGGGAGAGAAGAGGAGGACCGTGATCTGCCGCCCCTTCCGTGGAGGTCGCCGCCCAGGCTAGACGGCCAGCATCCCCACTTGGGCCGCCATAGGCCGTCAGGCCGCCGCCAATTCCCTGACAAAGTCAACCCCCCCATTCGATGACATCCTTCCTTTCTTAATTCCCCTCAATCATTTCCTTTGGCTCCACGTGGTCTTCTGGGAAGGCAGAACCTTCCTAGAAGCTTTTGGAAGCTTCTAAAGGCAAGGCTTAAGGCCTTATACACACAGTGGGCCCACCCGGGTGTTTAAAAAAAAAAACCTCCTTGTAAAGCCTCCATTTTCGCAGCTCCATCCATAAGAGCCCCATTTCCGCAAACAAAGCTCAAATCCCATAAGCCCAAATCCCTTAAGCCCAATTCTCACAAGCCCTGGCCTTTTAAAGATCCGAAGTTCGGTGAAGGTATCTCTTGTGTACGAAGGAGAAGGGCAAGATCTTGAGGCTGCTTACCAAGGCTGAGGAGATTCACGGATCACGTAGGGGCAAAGGCTAACCGGAAGTCCATAATTGTGTAAGGGCAAAGGCAAACCGGAAGTCCATAATCACGCCTACGATGGCCCCCAAGAAGTCGCAAGGCGCGCCTGCGGGAGGTTCTTCTCCTAGCATTCACGTGGACATCTCCCCGAGCCCACAAACCCAGGTTTTTACTATTGTGATTTCATACAAAAGTAATGCATTAAGCATGATAACTTCATGGATTAGGAAGCACCCGTGCATGTTCAAATTCACCTAGCCTAGTTAAATGCAATTGGGAAAATTGGTATTTTCAATGCAATAAACGCAAATTGTCTATCCATCTTACGACCTTAATAGTATGTTGCCTTGTCGTGCTTTTCAAAGCGACAAGCCTAGAACACCTGTTGCCTATCATTATAAGGTTGGAATTGTTAAAGTGCACCGTTGACTAGACATGGAAAGAGTAAGCGTATGTTGCATTTTTAGGCAACATCTTCCTTGTAATGATTCATGAGGAAAAGTTAACACCCATAAGATGTTATCCAAAAAGAAATAGAAGAGCACGAAATTGATCTTATGGACTTGCAAGTGGCATGTAAAATGGATTAAGTTAACACTAGCTTTAGTTTTGTATGAACTTCATTAACTTCATTGTAGCTAGGAGAAAGTTGTGTGTTGCATAGTCGTCATGCAAAAATTTCATTCATCAGGAGCCGTATTTAGGAAAGGTTGCATGGTTGATCAAAGCATGAGATTCTAAAGTGTAGATAACAAGGTTGTAGGCATGATTATTTGATGTAAGTCCTAGTAGGTCCTAGGAAAGTTAGTATCCAGATTATCATGCATTTTTACTTTACCAAGGAAAGATAGAGTTATTGTGAACTATGTGATGCGTAGAAGCAATGAATCGCATGTTTACATGTATTGTGGTAGTTGCAACTATTTTTCTCCTTTAGATCTAGTTTATTATCTCTAGGAAAGGTTCATCCTTGTCGCAAGACAAGTATATTGAATTGTCTAAATCACCTAACCCACAAGGGATTCATATAGTCATGATTCAGTCGATATGATAAATATCCCAAGTGCTAACTAGGGTTTAGCGCGTTAAGGATTCGACCTAGTTTTGCACTTGTTGCCAAGTCAAAACCCTCAAACCCAAAGATCATACCCACATTCACGAAATGTTGAGTCAATTGGATGGGTTTGCAAGAAACGATCTAGGGCTTCTACCCTAAGGATCACTCGTTCAAATGATGAAACTCGAATTGAGTTGGAACCCCTAGGACCAAACGTTGTCGGTCTAGTGTAATTAGGAATGGGTTGGGTAAAAAGACACCCTAAACCCTGCTTCTCGTCTGAAGATAATTCCGATACCAGAAAACGCCGTTCAATGGGTGAAATGATCCCATAGAATAGATGCGACACTTGTGCAATAAGTTGCAACGTTGCATAGACTTGTTGTTTGTTCACAAGAGAGTTTTGCCATTTCTTGAAATAAGGTTGGTAAGTTCTTGTGCAAGTTTAACTTGCAAGAGAATGAGTAGTCATCTTGTTACATCACCTGTCTTGGGGAAAAATTTCCAAGTAAAGGGAAGTTAGGTATTTGCTTGGAAGCAAATGATCAATCAATAAATTAAAGCGACATGGTCGCCAGGATTTACTGTTAATAAAACCTAAGGTATTGGTTAAGTTGGGTTAACAGGGTATGGCCCTAACCCAAGGACAAAAGGGTGAACAAATAAACCCTTGGGGATCTTGCCAAGTCGCAATTAATCCCGATCGAACGCTGGATGCATTCGGAAAGAAGGATTCACTCCTTGACAGTTGGCCAAATAAACGACCACTGGAATTGATTGTGCTTGTAACAGTTTAGAAAGCACTGTTTGCATTGTTTGCTCAAAGAACTAAAGGATGAAATGATATCTAATGCTTCAGGTTGAAGGCCTGAAGGGAGAGGTAGCTTCAGTTACCCCCGACTGCCTGCCTGACCCTAACCAAGGGGGTTGTTGACTGCGCCGGGAACGTGGACCGAACCCGCTGCGAGAGGTCTTTCCGTTGAGCTCTACTTGGAGCAGGAGGACGCTTGGGTGCCAGGGGGGGCTCTGGCTGTAAATCCCTCGCCTTTCGGGTCCTGCACAAGAGGCTAACGTGACTCGGGATTGGATCTCGAGGCCCGCATACTAGTCTACGGGCAGAAGCTTGGAATAGTGATCCCTAGGGGATTACTGGATAGCCTTCGGGCAGATTATGGACAAGCCTACGGGCGGAACACCTTGTATTTCAAAGATAAAATGATGAAATGATAATAAAGAATTTGGCTGATATTGTTTTTCTATGTCATGTGATAAGATTACGTGAAGGAACCAGTGCTTAACAGGAGTAATTAAAGAAGCTGATTGCTATATGTCAAATTAATGTGTTAGATAATTACATAACTAAAACAAACTGAGGAAAGTGCGGAGGATGGGCCATGGGTCCGTCCTACGGTTGGGTGGTCCCGGTTAGCCGGGAACTTTTCTCAAAAATCTCGAAGAACAGCGGGATGATCATCATTATCAAAACGAATAATGAGAGCAATGACCTAGAGTTACGTCTTACCCGATTTACGGAATGGGACTATACCTATTGGTAGAGAGGTTGAGTTTTGCATCCCTCTCGTTTCCCATTATCCTTGAACCAAGTGCAGCGTGAATCCGCTTCGGACCTGGCGTTTCTGCGTAAAGTAGTTCGCTCGGGTCTAACGCTAGTTGCTGCTAGCTAACGACCAAACAGGAAAACCCAAATTCAGGTCGATCCTAAGTGGGAACGGCCATGATACTTCCGCTACGAGGCAGACGCGGGAAGACCTAGATCGCAAGTCCCGTAACATTCCATGGGAATGTCGGGCGGAGCTTTCTAGACATCCTTTCCGATGGACTGCTAAGACGTGTCCTGGATGATTCTAGTGGACACGTTACAGTTGGTATCAGAGCCGACCAACAACGGAATTGTTTTTTATGAGATCTCAATAAAATGAAGTAAAGAAATTGTTGCTGTCCAAACATTTCCTCATCTTCAATACTGTCTTGCAGAACTATGAAGCGTGGAACAAGTTTTTGGTGTTCCGGGTCATGTTTATGACTGCAATGCATTCTCCGCATTATAGACAAAGAGTTGGAATGATGAACATCCTGGAGCAGATTTATAATCCATCACCTTTATATATAGAACGAAGATGGACTGGGTCTTCAGGAATCTACTACATAGCTGCCCACCGGTTCGCTTATCTACAGACCAACCTGAAGAGGATCAAGTGGTTGGAAGACTTGAAAGTCGTGAAGCTGTTCATTTTTGTGGAAGCTCACGTAAATTCGACTTTGCATATTCAAGGTCGGAGGGTTGAATTGAACTCATATGTATATGAGGAAGTAACCCGTGTAATCCCAGCCGACAGGATTAAGGTGTTGGGCCGCCATGAGAAGTATGGATTCCAGCGAAAAGGATATCCTGAACTTCCAATGAATTATCGATTCCTAAAAATCCATGACCCAAAACCCTACTATTACATAGTTCCTGTAGACAAATGCAATACAACGTTGTTCTCCTCAAACTGAATGTAATGATTGGATTAAAGAGGCAGATTCGTCCAGTCTGATGCTGAAATTTGGATTGAATCTATGGAGGATTACTTTGAAGCAGCTGGTACTGCGCCTACCAATCAGGCCATGCTCGCCAAATTAAAACTCACCGGCGAAGCTAGACTATGGTGGAAACAATGGTGCAGGGATCAAGGGACTTCAGAGGGGTCCGTCACCTGGGAGAAGTTAAAGAAAGCCGTGCAGGGGAGATATTTGCCACCTGCATATCGTACACAAAAAATGAATGAATTCTACGAGCTAAAACAGCTAGGACTCACCCTTAACGCATACTACTCTAAATTTGTCTCACTCTTAAAGTATGCGCCACAAATGGACATGACGCAGCAGGTGTCCAAATTTTGCGCAGGCTTAAATCCACCCGTAAATACCCGTCTCGAATCTATGCGTCCGTCAGATCTTCAGGATGCACTCATTCGAGCGGCACCTATAATTCAGGAAGTGCAAGCTAGACCAAGGGGTAACAAAAATTGGTCCTATAGCGACCCGAACAGAGGAACATTCAGACCCCAAGTGAAGAGAGTCCAACGTCACAATCAGGGACAAAGGAAGAAAGCAAGGACAAATAACGTCAACAACTTTGTTCCTACTCAAAGTAATGGCCGAAACCTCCGATGTTTCCACTGCAACGAACTCGGTCATTTCAAAAGGCAATGTCCCAAGCTCAGCGAGGGACATCGTCAAGGTGTAGGCCGCGGTCAAGGAGCCGCCACTCGTGGAAGAGGAAGAACTGCCTGCATTACCAATAGGCAAAGATGCAAAGCAGAAGAAGAGGAAGATCCGACTATGGAGGCAGAATTTGAAAGAGCGACAGTCCATGCCGCTTTACACAAGAAGGGGCCGAATCATCAGTTCTCGGTGATTCAAACACCGTCGGACTATCAAGGTAAAGGTTTCAAAACCTTGATTGATTGTGGCAGTACACATTCCTTTATCTCACCAGCATGTGCAAAAAGATTAGGAATAGCCACAGTAGAAGCACCTACCTTACTTGTGGAATTGGCAAACCGTCGTGAGGTAACTTGTACCAGGCAAACTGCTACGGAAGAATTCTTTCTGGGAGGAAAGAAAACCTCAGTCAAATTCAGAGTCATGAATTTAGGTATCCATGAGTGTCTACTCGGGATGGATTGGCTTAAGCCTAATGACGCCCACATCCACTGTGGAAAGGGTCAAGTTTCCTTTCGAAACTCTGAAAGGGAGTTTGTTACAACTCAAGGTGAGGCAGGAGTGCCAAGAATCCAGTTAGCCAAAGTATCGCGGATCATAAAAGGAGTTAGAAAAGGATTACCTGTTTACCTGATCAAACTCAACAAGTTAGATCAGAAGCAAGAGTCTCATGAAGGACCCTCTTGGCTAAAGGAATACGCTGACGTATTCCCTGAGGAATTGACTGAACTTCCGCCTCCAAGAGAAGTTGATCATGAAATAAGGCTAGTGCCTGGAGCTGCGCCAATTGCAAAAAGACCTTATAGAATGTCCATACCGGAAGCTATTGAGTTGAAGGAACAACTCAAGCAACTGTTAGATCAGGGTTACATCCGGCCTAGCAACTCACCATGGGGAGCTCCAGTACTATTCCAGAAAAAGAAAGATGGGACACTTCGACTATGTATTGATTACCGTGGTTTGAATCAATCAACAGTCAAGAACAAGTATCCTATTCCTAGAATAGATGAACTTCTGGATCGCCTTCAAGGTGCAAAGATCTTCTCCAAAATTGATCTCAGATCAGGTTACTATCAAATAAGGATCAAGGAAGAAGATATTCCAAAAACGGCCTTCAATACAAGATATGGGCACTTTGAGTTCTTGGTTATGTCATTCGGGCTTACAAATGCACCTGCCACCTTCAATAGATTAATGCAGGATATTTTTAGACCATATCTTGATGATTTCGTGCTTGTCTTCTTCGATGACACTTTAGTCTATTCTAAACAGGAAGAAGATCATGAACCTCAACTACGGATTGTTCTTGAGACAATGAGGTCTCATAAGCTGTATGCAAAAATGAAGAAGTGTGCATTCTTCAAGCGTCAGATTGAATATCTAGGATTCATAGTATCATCAGAAGGAATATCAGTAGACCCAGCCAAAGTCAGGGATGTGCTTGAATGGCCAATACCAATATCCATTAAAGAAATACGTAGCTTTCTTGGCTTGACAGGATGGTATAGGGTCTTTATCAAAAACTATGCTTTGATTGCAGCACCTCTTACAGACTTACTAAAGAAGCAGACTTCTATTACATGGTCAACTCCCGAACAAAATAGCTTCGACCAATTGAAGCAATGTTTGGTATCAGCACCTATTCTAAAACTTCCTGACCTCAATAAGGAGTTCGAGGTAGTAACTGATGCCAGCATTCTTGCCTTGGGGTGTGTACTTATGCAGGAAGGTCATCCAATAGCATACTCTTCAAGGAAATTGAAGAGTCATGAAAAGAATTATGCCACGCATGATCTGGAATTATTAGCTGTCATCCATGCTTTAAAGCTTTGGAGACACTACCTGTTGGGTAACAAGTTTACTCTAGTAACCGATCATAAGAGTCTCAAATGGATTTTCACCCAGAACGAGCTCAACATGAGGCAACGGCGGTGGATTGAAGTATTGGAGGAGTATGATTTTGAAATCAAGTACCAACCAGGGAAAGAGAATGTAGTTGCCGATGCACTCAGTCGCAAGGCATTCCTAAATTCCCTAATCTTGCAGAATCCATCAACGGCCAGATCTCTGGCTACAAAGGTATCTATGCCAAGCAACCCTATACTCGAACTAGCTAGAGAGGAAGCATGCCATGATTTGGCCTACCAAAAAATGATAAAAGAAATATCTACCAAGGATCAGAATCTGAAGTTACAGGCCAAGTATCAGGAATTTTCCATTGATAATGGACTTGTCTACTACAGAACAAGGCTGTGTATACCAACAAGCCAGTCACTTAAGCAGAAGATATTATGGGAAGCTCATGATTCCCCTTTCGCAGGACATCCTGGCTATGCAAAAACTCTTAATGCACTTAGGAAGAGCTACCATTGGGAGAGGCTCAAAGGTGACGTTCTCAAATATGTCACTGAATGTTTGTCTTGCCAACGTATCAAGGCTGAACATGTCATGATGCCAGGAAAATTGCAACCACTTGACATTCCCCAAATGAAATGGGAATTCATCAGTATGGATTTTGTTGTGGGCTTACCCCAAGTCCAAGGAGGATACAATTCCATTATGGTTGTAGTTGACATGCTTACTAAGGTTGCACACCTGATTCCAGTAAAGACAAACTATAAAGCCTCCGACATTGCAAGATTGTTTATCAAGGAGATATTCAAGCTACATGGGTTACCTAGAAGAATCATTAGCGATCGAGATTCTCTCTTCACTTCACACTTCTGGAGAGATATCTTTGAAGCTATTGGGACTCAACTCTATTTTAGCACCGCCTACCATCCCCAAACGGATGGACAAACAGAGCGAGTGAATCAAATCATTGAGGATATGCTTAGGGCATACTGCTGTCGAGAGCCGAAGAGGTGGATTCAATACTTGCCGTTAGTAGAATTTGCCTACAATGCTTCTTACCAGCAGAGCATTCAAATGACCCCTTTCCAGGCATTGTATGGTCATGATTGTCGAAGTCCCCTAAACTTTTCTGATCCAACCCTAAGAGTTGAAGCTTCAAGACAAATGTTGGAGGACATGGATGACCAAATAAGGTCAATAAGACAAGACATACAAGCAGCCAAGGATAGACAAAAGGCATATGCAGATTTGAAACGTCAAGAGAGGGTCTTCAGAGAAGGAGACATGGTCTTCATTCGTGTACGCCCTAAAAGGAGTTCTCTATCTCTAGGAGAATGCAAGAAGCTAATTCCAAGGTATTGTGGGCCGTATAAAATCCTCAAATGCCTGGGACCCAATGCTTATAAATTGCAACTTCCTGATAACCTAAAAGTTCACAATGTATTCCATATTAGTCTCTTAAAAAAATATGTACCCAACCCTAATCATGTACTTGATGACCAACAAATTGTAATGCCTAGTCAAGGAGTCCTTGAACTAAGACCGGATAAGATTTTAGATGTTAGGGAGAGACAGTTAAGATCTAGAACCTTGAAAGAATGCCTCGTCCAGTGGAAAGATTATCCCGAAGAGGATGCTACCTGGATAGATGAAAGCTCTCTCAACCATCAATATCCCCAGTTTATCTCGAGATGAGGACATCTCGATTCTTCTAAGGGGGAGAGAATGTAATATTCCCACTCGTGAATATTGACTTCCCGCACACTGCGTAAACCTCGTGCAAAGGTTATCTTTCATATTGGAATTGCCACAGTGTAATCTGTGACCTGCACGCGAGAAATCGTGACCTCCGCATTGGCAAAGCAAGCCCGAGGGTTCAAATCCACAAATCACACGTAAACACCCTCTTGGGAGGGGCAAAATGGATATTATTAAAGCAATTTTTTTTTATATTTATCCCTTTCCCCCAGCCGATGCACGGCTGGAGGAGAGGGAGTGTGGGGGGATGGGCTTGGTGGAGGTGGGGCTGCATGAGGAGGGGGGAAGCCATGCAGTGGCCACGTGGTGGAGCTCTTCTCTTCCCCCCCTTGTCCTATAAATACACCCTCTAAGGTGTGAAGGGAGGATGGGGGAACAAACGGCTGCTGCCATCGCCGTGCCGGGAAGGAGGAAAAGAAGGCTGCATGGAGAGAGAGAGGGAAGCTGCTGTCAATGCCGTGACCTGGAGTGAGAAGGCTGGAGGAAGCTGAGGTCGACGCCGTGCTGCTCAACGGGCTGTCGTGACACGGATAGGGAGAGAAGAGGAGGACCGTGATCTGCCGCCCCTACCGTGGAGGTCGCCGCCCAGGCTAGACGGCCAGCATCCCCACTTGGGCCGCCATAGGCCGTCAGGCCGCCGCCAATTCCCTGACAAAGTCAACCCCCCCATTCGACGACATCCTTCCTTTCTTAATTCCCCTCAATCATTTCCTTTGGCTCCACGTGGTCTTCTGGGAAGGCAGAACCTTCCTAGAAGCTTTTGGAAGCTTCTAAAGGCAAGGCTTAAGGCCTTATACACACAGTGGGCCCACCCGGGTGTTAAAAAAAAAAAAAACTCCTTGTAAAGCCTCCATTTTCGCAGCTCCATCCATAAGAGCCCCATTTCCGCAAACAAAGCTCAAATCCCATAAGCCCAAATCCCTTAAGCCCAATTCTCACAAGCCCTGGCCTTTTAAAGATCCGAAGTTCGGTGAAGGTATCTCTTGTGTACGAAGGAGAAGGGCAAGATCTTGAGGCTGCTTACCAAGGCTGAGGAGATTCACGGATCACGTAGGCGCAAAGGCTAACCAGAAGTCCATAATTTTGTAAGGGCAAAGGCAAACCGGAAGTCCGTAATCACGCCTACGATGGCCCCCAAGAAGTCGCAAGGCGCGCCTGCGGGAGGTTCTTCTCCTAGCATTCACGTGGACATCTCCCCGAGCCCACAAACCCAGGTTTTTACTATTGTGATTTCATACAAAAGTAATGCATTAAGCATGATAACTTCATGGATTAGGAAGCACCCGTGCATGTTCAAATTCACCTAGCCTAGTTAAATGCAATTGGGAAAATTGGTATTTTCAATGCAATAAACGCAAATTGTCTATCCATCTTACGACCTTAATAGTATGTTGCCTTGTCGTGCTTTTCAAAGCGACAAGCCTAGAACACCTGTTGCCTATCATTATAAGGTTGGAATTGTTAAAGTGCACCGTTGACTAGACATGGAAAGAGTAAGCGTATGTTGCATTTTTAGGCAACATCTTCCTTGTAATGATTCATGAGGAAAAGTTAACACCCATAAGATGTTATCCGAAAAGAAATAGAAGAGCACGAAATTGATCTTATGGACTTGCAAGTGGCATGTAAAATGGATTAAGTTAACACTAGCTTTAGTTTTGTATGAACTTCATTAACTTCATTGTAGCTAGGAGAAAGTTGCGTGTTGCATAGTCGTCATGCAAAAATTTCATTCATCAGGAGCCGTATTTAGGAAAGGTTGCATGGTTGATCAAAGCATGAGATTCTAAAGTGTAGATAACAAGGTTGTAGGCATGATTATTTGATGTAAGTCCTAGTAGGTCCTAGGAAAGTTAGTATCCAGATTATCATGCATTTTTACTTTACCAAGGAAAGATAGAGTTATTGTGAACTATGTGATGCGTAGAAGCAATGAATCGCATGTTTACATGTATTGTGGTAGTTGCAACTATTTTTCTCCTTTAGATCTAGTTTATTATCTCTAGGAAAGGTTCATCCTTGTCGCAAGACAAGTATATTGAATTGTCTAAATCACCTAACCCACAAGGGATTCATATAGTCATGATTCAGTCGATATGATAAATATCCCAAGTGCTAACTAGGTTTAGCGCGTTAAGGATTCGACCTAGTTTTGCACTTGTTGCCAAGTCAAAACCCTCAAACCCAAAGATCATACCCACATTCACGAAATGTTGAGTCAATTGGACGGGTTTGCAAGAAACGATCTAGGGCTTCTACCCTAAGGATCACTCGTTCAAATGATGAAACTCGAATTGAGTTGGAACCCCTAGGACCAAACGTTGTCGGTCTAGTGTAATTAGGAATGGGTTGGGTAAAAAGACACCCTAAACCCTGCTTCTCGTCTGAAGATAATTCCGATACCAGAAAATGCCGTTCAATGGGTGAAATGATCCCATAGAATAGATGCGACACTTGTGCAATAAGTTGCAACGTTGCATAGACTTGTTGTTTGTTCACAAGAGAGTTTTGCCATTTCTTGAAATAAGGTTGGTAAGTTCTTGCGCAAGTTTAACTTGCAAGAGAATGAGTAGTCATCTTGTTACATCACCTGTCTTGGGTAAAAATTGCCAAGTAAAGGGAAGTTAGGTATTTGCTTGGAAGCAAATGATCAATCAATAAATTAAAGCGACATGGTCGCCAGGATTTACTGTTAATAAAACCTAAGGTATTGGTTAAGTTGGGTTAACAGGGTATGGCCCTAACCCAAGGACAAAAGGGTGAACAAATAAATCCTTGGGGATCTTGCCAAGTCGCAATTAATCCCGATCGAACGCTGGATGCATTCGGAAAGAAGGATTCACTCCTTGACAGTTGGCCAAATAAACGACCACTGGAATTGATTGTGCTTGTAACAGTTTAGAAAGCACTGTTTGCATTGTTTGCTCAAAGAACTAAAGGATGAAATGATATCTAATGCTTCAGGTTGAAGGCCTGAAGGGAGAGGCAGCTTCAGTTACCCCCAACTGCCTGCCTGACCCTAACCAAGGGGGTTGTTGACCGCGCCGGGAACGTGGACCGAACCCGCCGCGAGAGGTCTTTCCGTTGAGCTCTACTTGGAGCAGGAGGACGCTTGGGTGCCAGGGGGGGCTCTGGCTGTAAATCCCTCGCCTTTCGGGTCCTGCACAAGAGGCTAACGTGACTCGGGATTGGATCTCGAGGCCCGCATACTAGTCTACGGGCAGAAGCTTGGAATAGTGATCCCTAGCGGATTACTGGATAGCCTTCGGGCAGATTATGGACAAGCCTACGGGCGGAACACCTTGTATTTCAAAGATAAAATGATGAAATGATAATAAAGAATTTGGCTGATATTGTTTTTCTATGTCATGTGATAAGATTACGTGAAGGAACCAGTGCTTAACAGGAGTAATTAAAGAAGCTGATTGCTATATGTCAAATTAATGTGTTAGATAATTACATAACTAAAACAAACTGAGGAAAGTGCGGAGGATGGGCCATGGGTCCGTCCTACGGTTGGGTGGTCCCTGTTAGCCGGGAACTTTTCTCAAAAATCTCGAAGAACAGCGGGATGATCATCATTATCAAAACGAATAATGAGAGCGATGACCTAGAGTTACGTCTTACCCGATTTACGGAATGGGACTATGCCTATTGGTAGAGAGGTTGAGTTTTGCATCCCTCTCGTTTCCCATTCTCCTTGAACCAAGTGCAGCGTGAATCCGCTTCGGACGTGGCGTTTCTGCGTAAAGTAGTTCGCTCGGGTCTGACGCTAGTTGCTGCTAGCTAACGACCAAACAGGAAAACCCAAATTCAGGTCTATCCTAAGTGGGAACGGCCATGATACTTCCGCTACGAGGCAGACGCGGGAAGACCTAGATCGCAAGTCCCGTAACATTCCATGGGAATGTCGGGCGGAGCTTTCTAGACATCCTTTCCGATGGACTGCTAAGACGTGTCCTGGATGATTCTAGTGGACACGTTACAGAAAGAGAGGGAGAGAGCGAACAAACTCACTTTGACTCAAGTGGAGGAGGTCTGCAAAGAGGAGCAAGATCAAAATCAACGAAGTGTGGAACTCATCGATGGCATCTAGAATACAATGTGGTGAGTTCCCTTTGCTCATATATTTTCTTTCTAGTAGTATCAATAGCCAAGTCCACAACGAGAATAGCACCTTTGACTAGGTGAAATCTCGGGGGGTGCACCTATAAGAAATCATCTATATAATGTGCATTCAAAGGGTATTAATAAATACCCTTTCTTTACATGCTATAAGGCCATAAAACAACCCCTTTTAATTTACTAACTTACGGATTTTTTCCAAATTGTTATTTAAAAACCCATTTTGTATATATAATCCTATAAATAGTATCTTACATAATCTATAAGGTGCACCCCCAAGGTGAAGTTAAAGAGATGCCATGACTAGGAACCTCATGGGGTGAGAGGCCACCAACGAGAGCAGGAAATTTGTTGCTTGGAATGGATGTGTTTTATTTAGGGAGAATTTATAGATAATGCTATTTTTGAATAGGCATCAAACACATGTGATATAGTGGGTTTACACATAGTGAACCCCCAAGTGTTCTACTAAAAAATGTATTATGCCACTCTACTAATGGTTTGGCATTGAAAATGAAGCACCACACTCATGTAGTTAATCTCTTTATACATTTAAAATTGTATTAAAAAATGCTATTGAATGTGAGAGGGGAGAGGTATTCATAAATATGTAAGCCTATCACATGGGCTAATCTATACCTTCATGCTCCCTATCTCTATCATCAACTCATGAAGGGTTGTCAAATCATAGGATTGTGATATGTTTTGCCTTGGTGAGCTCATTGATCTATACCTTCATGCTCCTTATCTCTATCATCAGCTCACGAAGGGTTGTTGAATCAAATTTCTTTTCTTTCCCTTCAAAATTTCCCACTTTCTCTATTAGAATCTTTACCACCTAGAATGAGATGAACCAATCCATTTTGTGTATTACTTCTTCAATGGAGACCCTTATTGCTCCCTCATGCTCTTCTTGCTTTGCTTCATCCTAGCTTCCAACTTCTTTCATTCCTTCTTTGACCTCTTTTTAGGATCTTGGATGATTACGTGTTGCTCTCTTATTTCTATCTCATCAAGTTCCCTTGATGAGGACCTCAACTTTATTTCTTTCCTCTGTTTCTTTTTTCATTTGTTTGGCTTGTCATTGGGATTGGGGTTTTTAGCCTCTTCCCTTTATCTTTTTTTTAAAATAGTATTGGGTTCTCCAGTTTGGTCCTTTGGTGGTAGAGGTAGAGGTAGATGTGATGGCATAATTTCTTGCATGGGTATTCCTACATTAACAACTACAATATGAGTCAATGCACTCCCATAGTTGACAAGGTTGTTTATTGCATGGGTATTCCTACATTAACAACTACAATATGAGTCAATGCACTCCCATAGTTGACAAGGTTGTTTCTTGCATGGGTATTCCTACATTAACAACTACAATATGAGTCAATGCACTCCCATAGTTGACAAGGTTGTTTCTTGCATGAGTATTCCTACATTAACAACTACAATATGAGTCAATGCACTCCCATAGTTGACAAGGTTGTTTATTGTAGCTTCAATGTGGTTTAGATTCTATGTTGGGTCTTTCAAAAGAACTTTGTGAGTTTTTTCCAAGGATTGAGTCACACATTCTAGCTAGAGGGCACTCAAGTCCTTGCTAACTATATTTTTGGTTATGATGTCCTCCAGTAGCCATTTCTAGACTTTGACTAGGATGATTGTAGTTTTATTATAGGTGAACAAGTGATGGACCACCTACACTATGACCAAGAGTTCTTCATCACATTGATAGTCTTTAACAGGACTTCTTCACTATTTATCACTAAATCATTCCATCTTTGTGCAATTTGGGGTGTTTTTTGCATTCTATTGTACTTCCATATTCTAGCTTGTATCTCTAGTGTCTCCTCGACTAGCTTGAGGGGGGTAAGTATAAAGTTTTCTTCTTTCTCTACAAATTTTTTGTCAAACTTTAGGGCATAGGAGAACCTAGTAGTCTTGTATCTAGGTTATAGTTCTTGATTATAAGAGTTGAGCATCTCATGAAGTGATTATTGTGGCTTGAACATAGTTGACCAAGCCATAATTTTGGCTATGAACTCTTGAGTGATCTTGTACTTGTTCACTAGAATCTTAAGGTTGTCAAAATCCAAAACTAGAGGAGTTCCACTCTCTATATGCTTACCTCCAAGTCAAAGTCATGCCTCTACTATGTGGCAAACACTAGCTTGTACTTGTTAAAAGGGTCTCTAATCAATATTGGAAGAGGTGTGGATAGCATTGGAGGGGCTTGTTAAGTTGCCATATGCAAAAAGTTAATTAACTATTTGAATTATCCATTAAAAGACAATAAATATAAGTGAATTATCACCTCTTTACATGTTTAACATTTTATCTCATAATAATTTACTGCAGATGGGTGATGGTCTTTTTTATGATTAGTTTCCCTTGAAAGGAGAAGTTGATATAAGGTAAATTTGGAGAATAGTTTTAATCTCTACTCCCCTGCAAAAAAGAAAGAAAGCTTCTAAGGTTGGGAATCAATTAAGTGTTTGCAAGATTTTTTGTGAGTTTTGTTTTAATAAAGAACGATAATTTATTAGAGCAACAGTGTTTTTATTTATGTAGAATAGTTGTGTTAGGGACCCACCAGTCATGGAAATCACGATTATACTTGAGCTTATCAAGGGAATCTAAGTCTGTAGGTTAAATCATGAGTAAGCATAGGTAAGATCTAATGTCACTAAAATACAAGGGTTTGTTAAAGTGACTGGCAATATGGATCTTCTCTTTAGTCTCAAATGGTCTTGTCCAACAATGGGTGATGCACCAACTCTTTTGGTGCATTTAGTTTGTGGGACTTAATGATAAATTGTAAGGACATAGACTTGCAATAGGTAGGATCACTTCTTAGAAAAATGACCGCACAACATTTTATCTATGTCATAATGCAATTGATACCAACACCATGGAAGCAATTGGAGGATGTTGCTTGAGGGCTTAGGTCTATAAGCCTCATAGTAGCGAGCGCATAGATTAGAAGAGTTTCACACTTTTATAGTTGTTTTGTGAGAGTTCATGTGAGAGTTTATCTTACACAAGGATGCTTTTATAGTATACATGCTCTTGTTCTTCCCGCATGGGGCATCACTAAGATGCAAGCATAACCATGTTCACATCATCTAGACCTAAATCGATGATCGCAAGGAGTTTCATGAAGGTGGCAAAAGTTGAGTCTAGTTGTAAAAAGGATTTTGTTGGAGATAATTTGTGTTTATAAATGTCCAAGCGGTAGTGGATTATTGTTGCTGATCTTGAAGGAAGGCACACTAAGATCTTGCTTGTTATGTAGAGCAATTGAGGCCTAAGATATAGTGTTTGTGTGCTCTCTGAAGCATTGGTTGGTCAAGGGTGATGGTCACATTAGTATCAATGGCCAATGTTGTTTGGTCTTCTAGGTATGTAGATTCTAGTGGCGTAGGCACCTTAGGGAGAATCAAAGGATTCATGATGGGGTGCTTGGATTGGTAAACTATGATGGGCCTAAAGTTTTCATTAGGGTCAACATTTGTGGATACCTTACATGGCTTTGGTGTGATGGTTTTTATGTCTTGGGAGGCAAGTCTTGGTCTTTCTGTGATTTTCCTTTAGATAAAGTAGTGACACCACAAGGTTGTTGCACTTTGTTTTATGTGTTTGAGTATTCATGCTAGTTGGTGTAGGACAAGGTATCAACTCTTGACAATTTGATGGCAATGGCATAGTTTGCTTAAGGAGCCAAAGATATCAACAACCTTGATAATACCCTTGAGTGTGTAGGAGGCCTTAGGTACCTATTGAGGTGTCGTATGTGGCTTGCGACAATTGTATCTGCATTCATGGCCTTTCTCTTGAGTAGATATGGTGGTTTGAGTAGACATGGATCCTCTTTTAGATTTTAACTTTGGCCTCTATTAGATTTGAGGTGGTGGGATATTGGCACTCATAGGTTGATGATTCTAATCCTGAGTGGTTAGAAGTTGCATAAGGAGAGTCACGTCAATTGTTGTAATGGATTACTAGGGTGTGGGGTGAGGGTAGTGATCTGCATGGGCTATAAACCTAGATTCTAGGGACTAAATGGTGAGATAACTCGAGTGCCATTGAACTTCAAGTGGATATGCTTGTCAATGTAGTTGACATTGCATTCCATGATGTATTTGAATGGGAATCCTAGTAAGATTTTGATTCCAACCCCTTCTCTATTCAGTAGAACGTAGAAGAAGCTTGGATGGTTTCAGAGTCCACCATAAATTTTAGGTTTGTGTTTTCCTAGCAATGAATATGGTTGGCCTCAGAATGCAACTCAACATCAAGATGATGCAATGGTAGTTGACCCACTTCTCTCGAATAGCAAAGGAAGAATGTTAAATAAACATCTTCATCAATGAGTACGTTAGTGATCACATCTTGAGCTACACTCAACCAAATGTGAAGGTAAGCACATGGAATTATGAGGTCATCCTCTGATCTTAGGTTGCTAGTAGTCACTGCCATAACATTAAAGTTTCTAGGAAGAAGGTTGATTGTCACATTGCATTCACCACACTATTTGTTTATGGATCCATTTGTTTATACCACATTGGTTTACCATGATGGAGCAAATGGAAACACTAGGTTTGTTAATGGGTAGCTCATGTAAGAGTGCCCTAGGGGATAGTAGTGTTTGATGTAACTGGCATTAAATTGTCCAATACTTTGCTCAGGTAAGGTTTCTAACTCCATGTTGCCTACTCTATTGATAAATATATGCAATAAGGTTTGAAGATTCAAAGTTTAAGGTTTTTATTATGGCCTTTGATTGAGTACAACAACTTTAAGTCACCTTTCTTGAAAGATTATGGCTTGACTTATTAATTGAATCAAGCATTTTGTTGGTTTTTTGTTTTGTAAGCGGAGCTTAAGTTGCAAGTAATTGTGTTTCAGTAAGTTATTTGAGTTCACTGAGGCATTTTGTCCTAGTTTTAGTGCCTTCCCAATGTTCTTCTAGTCTGATGCAAAGACTAGGGATAAGAAACTAGATTGGCATAACCACGTCAGTCCCATGAGTGAACCAGAAGGGTATCTACCCCATGGCTACCTCATGGTCATCTTGTAAGCTATATGATAATCCTAGAGGATTTCCATGAGCTTATGGTTCGTATTTGATCAAGAAGTTAAGATAGGCTTGGTTAGGACACTAAGAATGAGGATATTATGAGTGGCTTTTGCTTGGCCATTTTCTTGAGGATAGTAAGAGCTAGACTTGCATGTATTCTGTTAGCTATGATAAAGAGGCATACTTGAGAATACTAGGATAGCAAAGCTAATGGATCCCATGAAGGTATATGCTGAGTCATAATCTATTTATGCATAAATAAAAGTAGAGGTTGTGTGTGAAGTGACTTAAAGGTCAAAAGGTATCTATCACTTTAGAGGATACTTTGTGGTGTATCATTGGACAGTGAGAGAAGAAGTAGAATGAAGATGATGAAGAAGAAAAACTCTTGAGCCTTCATATATTGTACCATTGCTCCTTTCATTTGCACATCCTATTCTATTCTTTGGTATCAAAGTGGGAGTGCGGGATCAAAAGCTTGGATCAAGGAGCTCGTTAAATCAAGGCCTACATTAAATTGAAATATTGTTGTCTACTACTAAATCAAGTACTAATCTTCAACTAATCCACCCAAAATAGTACATCAGATTGTAGAGCCATTGGAGCTCAAATTTTGGCATTGGTGCATATCTTGAATGTATTTTGGAAGCCAAAGGATGTTGGAAATTATGTTTGACAACAAGGTTTTGGTCATTTTTGGTTGTGAATTGAGCTCATGTATTGATGCTAAATCTAGGGTTTTTCTTGAGTCATGCAGTTTGCTTGAGCTTAGGCCCTGCTTGAGCACAAGGCTTGCTTATGAGAAAAAGCACAGGGAGTGCTTGCTGGAAGCATATATAGGAGTTGCTTGGTAGAGGAAGGAGGGGCCCTATTCATGTCAGTTGTTGTCATAGAGAAGAGAGAGAGAATATTTAAAAAAAAATTACTTATAAGCAACAAAAGTAATAGAGCTTAAGCTCCACAATTCATCATAGGGTACTTAAGTGTGTTCTCACAGAATTCATTGCAGTTAGATCATGTACAAGGCCTAGAAAGATTAGCACCATCCACAAAATGGCGTAAGCAAAAGTCTAAGATTTATAGAAAAGCTTAGTTAAAAGCTTTTAATTAAATCCCCCAATATTATTCCTTTTCACGTTGTTATGACAAAAATTGGTTCCATTGTGTCCATACTTAAACCTCATTGAACTAGATATTTCATGCCGATGTTCACACTGGTAAGATCTAGAACTAGTTATTCTACAAACTAGTTTGTTCACACTGCAAACAAGAGAACTAGCTACTTTGAAGCACAAAACACAAGTTTCTATGTGAGTTTTGGGTGGCTATTTGAAGCCCAAAAAAGTATTAAAATTTTCCAAAATAAAGTTATGGTTGGACTTCATTCTTGGTGTGAAAAAATATAGAAAAACAATAGGAAAATTGATCGATTTCATATCAAAGTTTTAATGCTATTTGGATCATATGAACACCATTTGAGCCTTGTTTTCATTGGTTCTTATTAGATAGCCCAATGTTTGATATACATGAAAATAGACAATAGGGGAGAGAGGTAAAGAACCCAAGAGCACACACACAAAAGCAATGGAGACTTGAGCACATAGAGCGATACGGCTAAAATATTATTATTATTCTTCTTCTTCTTTCTCTTTATTCCACTCAAATAAACTAAGTCTACAGTATAATAAGAAACTAATATGAAAGTATCACAACATCAGTACACATGGTCACTAAGTGTAAATCCACTAAGAAAAGATGAGGTGGCATAATAAATATGCCATAACCAAGGGTGGACTACGTGGGTATAGTCTAGCTATAGAATCACTAGTGTATCCTCATATTAGTCACCTAATATGCTAGTGAGTAATATCCTACCACATCATCAAGGTGCATAGTAGATGCTAGCCCATGTGGAACTCGACATCTCAACACTCCCCCTCAAGCTCAATACGAGCTCGTGAACTCTTAGCATAATATTAAAGCATTGAACACTATATTGGGGAATTTGGAAATTCTCATATAGTTTGGGAATTTCCAATGTAGTTAATATTTGGCCACATGATAAAATCTTGTCCCCTTACTTGAAAGTGGAGTTTTCCCTAATTGTTATATAGGTTGTCTTTCCAAGTCCCACTTTGAAACACGCATTAAGATTTAGCCACATGGCCAAATCTTTAACCCTTATTTGAAAGTGGGACTTAGGAGATTCCCAAATTCTCTAATATGGTGTTATTGAAGCTTCTTAATACCCAGGGCCTTGGTGAAAATGTCAGTAGCTTAATCCTCTATGCTGACATAAACCAAGTCAATATCACCTACTAGAACCCTCTCCCGAATGAAATGGTAATGGACCTTTTTGTGTTTGGTCTACACATGATACACTAGGTTAGCGAATTGAATGCTACTAAGGTTATCACAATAGATGATAACCTTCTTGTCCACCTATATCCCCAAATCATCAAGTAGCTTGTGTACCAAGCTACCTCACATGCTGCAATTGCAACACCTTTATACTCTACCTTTGTACTAGACAAGGCAATTGTCGACTATTTCTTGCTACTCCAAGTAACAGAAAAACTGCCAAACAAAAACAAAAAACCATTGGTAGACCTCCTGTCTGAAATACTATCAGGCCAATCTACATCTGTGAAACCATGTAAGTCAAACGGTATGCCTACACCATAGAATAAGGTATAGTCCAATATGGACTTGACATAACACAATGTGCACCACACTACATCCAAATGTGGCTTCTGTGGAAGTTGCATAAATTGACTCCCCAAACTAACTATGTAGTTTATGTCTAGCCTAGTGATATTGTCAAATAGATAAGGCTGCCCACAATCGTTCGATACATAGTGACATCCTCAATCAAATCACCCTCATGTGCACTAAGCTTAGCATTAACATCCAAAGGTATAGAAATAAACTTGCAATCAGCCATACCACACCTTTTCAACATATCCAATGCATACTATCTATGTGACAACCATATACCCTTTGGATTTTGATTATCTCTATGCTAAGAAAATAGTGTAGCTCTTCTAAATCCTTCATCTCAAATTTATTCTTGATGAGGAGACCCTTCAAATGGCCAATCTATGTCTCATTATCATCCATAACAATCCAATCATCTACATATATAGCAATAACCACAATACTTGGATCACTCTCATAGACACAAAGTGAGTGATTAGCATGTGCTATGCAAAATCCAAACTTGAGAAGGTATTTTGCAATCCTATCATAACATGCCCTTGGTGCTTGGTTTGGCTCATATAAGGCTTTACAAACCCTACATACATAATCTGGATGACTCTTATCTAGACAACCAAGTGGCTACTCCACATAAACTTGATATTGCAACTCCCCTTGCAAGAAGGTATCCTTTATATCCATTTGATGCATGATCCAACTTTTTGATGCTGCCACTACTATACTAGACCTTACAGTGGCTGTTTTAGTCACTAAAGCAAAAGTATCCTCATAATCAATACCATGAGTCTATGCATATCCTTTGGAAAATAGTCGTGCCTTATAGAGCTCAATAGATCCATCTGACTCATGCTTTGACCTTGGAATCCCATTTGCAGCAGCCGATTACTTTCTTGCCTTTAGGTAAAGACACCAAATTTCATGTGCTATTATCCTTAAGTGCACCCATTTCTTCATCCCTAGCACAATACCAATACTCATTACCCACTACATCCTCAAAGAAAAGTAGGTGAGTTCCATATCTTGCACAATCTTAGGTAAGAAGGAGAGGAGAAAGGGGTACCGAAACATGATATGATATGAGCAATGGAGTGAAGGAGCATGAAGGTGGTTATTAGTGGCTATGTGGAGAAAAAATGAATGGTGTATGTGCATACAAAGCATTCTTGTTGAGGAAAAGTTAAATAACTATTTTTTTAAATGCTTGATTAGCATGCTTTCTATAATAATAATTGATCCGCGTTTTTTACAAACTGGATTTCTACCACAAACTTTGGCCAAAACCCCTATCAAGAGTCTTACCTGTAGCTTAAACCCTACATCTTATCACTTTGGTTTTACTCTTCAAGGACTAAGTATGCTACATTGCTTCTCGGTTATGATAACTCTAGCAAGTGGGAAAACAAGTTCTTAAAAGGGATGCCAATGTAAAGGGTAAAAGGGATTGGTTATCTTAGTGATAATGGAAATGGATTATACCTAGGGGTTGAGTGAGTGCATAGATTTTTTTCAAAGGACTAACCTCCAATTACACTTGGGTTTCACCTGCATCACCAAGATTTGGGATCTATCATCATCATTAGAGGACACCTCACCCTTGTACACAACTCAATGACCACATCATGGTGTCATTTGGATCTTACACAAAAGCTTACAAGCATGGACCCCCTCTGTCACATGCTTATATGCATTTATATATATATATATAAAGAATTAAAGTCAAAGAAGATTTTGAAAGCCATTTTTAATCATTTTAATAAATCCTAGAGAAATCGAATTTCAAGAAAATTCATGCACTGCCCAACCAATTTCGACCTGGTCTACAAAGTTGTAGAAGAAACTTTTTTCAGATTCTTCACCGGTTTGAAGTTACAAAGATGCGGACTACTAGGGCTGTAGGCAAAATTTTCTTCTCTCTTTTACCCTTATCACATCAACTTTCCATTTTACCCTTCTTATAAATATATTATAATAATGTTCTTTGGACACCCATCTCTTGTAATCTAGCTCCCTTTCTTTAGCTTGCCTACCATCACCCTTGGCTTCTTGCATGATGACCAAGGTGGAGACGTGTCCCATTCACTATTCTCTATATTATCAAAGATGCCATACATCATCTAGGATTATGTTAATCAAGAAGATTAGCTTAATCTAATCACTCATCGAGGCTATATAAGGTGCACATGGAGATGTAAAGACACACAATCACAAGCACATGAGAGCACTCTAGATCACCAAGCCCAAAGGGAAGCCACTAAGAGCACATTATGCAACGCCCTCATACTAGTCCATCTCTTTGAGGTAAGCTATGAGTGAGTCTCTTTTTTTTATATAGCATTCCACGAATACATAATGGCAAGCTTCCTCTATCTCTTCTCCTCTTGTCTCCCTCTCTTCTAATCTCTCTCCTTCTCTCCCATATTCTAATATGATGTCTAGATCATATGTACTCTCTTCTAATTCTCCCTCTACATTCATACTTAAACTTATTAAGTAAGACTTGCCATATGCTCTATTGGTGGGAAATCTTTATTTTCTCATGTTATATATATGTTCATGGGAGAGATTAGGAGCCATCACCTCTCTTAACCTTCCATCAGCTTCATTTCCCTTAAGATGGGCTACAAATTCTCTCTTGTGAAGTTGTGTTTTGGTTCTTTTCATTCACTTAGGAAAGGGATGTCCTAGCCTATCCTCCCTTTGGCTAGGTGGTACCCTTCTTTAGCTCTTTTAGTGAAGATTGGAGGTTGGATGGGTAAGAGGCAACCCAGTCATCTTTTCAGCTCTCAATAATATATTTTTAAAATGTGTTTATATGAGTAAAATTGAGTAAAATCACAAAAAATAGAATTTCAAGGGAAATTGGATTAGTAGATGGATCCCGATGTTGTGGAATAATAAATATTTTGTGAATGATTGTATAGATTCCATGACATGGAGGTTGCTTCAATGTTTCCTCATATTATGTGTTAAGGTGCGTTACTATGTGGTTTTTTTCATTTAATTACATACCTAAGAATATGACAATGCTTGCAAAATTTGCTCGATAAGGAGTGGTGAGAAGGGAAAAATGACATTAAATGCACTAGCTTTTTTATTATTTTCATATGCATATAGGTCGGTTCTTTTAGTATAAGAAAGATAGTAGCACTGGTTTTTTGGATGCTATGTTCTACATTGTTGCAATATGTATAATGCAAAGCATGAAAAGATATGATTGTGCACATGGACCATGATACTGTTTTTCTTTTTTTTGTGTACTTTAGAGAATTCCACCATGCATAGCAAGAGCATTAAAGCATGGCCTCAGAGTAAGCCTCCTGGATGCATAACAATTGATTGAAAAAATAAATTGATCCATATGGAGTAGAAGAGGATCTCTAGCCATAGGTTTGTGCATTTATTCTTGGGAATAAAGATTATGTGAGGTTATGAAAGTCTCTTGGAATGATAAATATCAAGAGAGGAGTATGTTACGATGCTTTATATATTTCAGATCGAGCATCTTGGGGCTCTAGGGTATATATTTCAAACCAAGCACCTTGGGGCTCTAGGATATAGGAGAGCCGTAGAGACCACAATAGTCGACTAGGGGGTGCACTTTATATGTGTAATTCGAGAGATAGTCACCTACGTGTAGGAAACTCTTTTACTTGGAGTTAGATGGGGTAATTAGTTGGACTATAATCTAAAATTTCATCTACAAATGCAACACTTAGAAGAGTTATTTATAGTACCCATATGCTCTTGGCTGCGAGATTGTGTGGGGTTATTTATCATGTTTAGGACCCTAGCTAAAGCTGTTAGAGACAATGTCAAGCATGTTTTAGGTTTTGACATGATTTCATCAAAGCATGGGTGATTATTCACTTTATACCTAACATATAGGAGATGGAATGGTTGTTGTGGTCATCTATGTTGATGATCTCATCATTACAAGTACTCTAGAGAGAAAGAGATTACTAAAGTAAAGCATGGGTTGCACAAGGAATTTGACATTAAGGACCTTGGTTTATTAAGGTCCTTTCTTGGCATTAAGGTTATTGAGTTTGGTTAGTGCAGAGACAATACTCATTGGAGATGCTAAAGAAGTATGGAATGATAGGATGTAAGATAGTGGATATACCATTGGACCAAAACATTAAGATTATGGATGATGAACAGTATGTGGAGGATGTTACTATGTTTAAAAAGATGGTTTGTAGTCTAATCTACCTAACCATAACAAGACCATACTTGAGTTACTTAGTGGGAGTTACTAGTTAAATCATGCAGAAACCATGCAAGTCACATTTGGATGTAGTGAGAAGAGTCTTGGGACATGTGAAGAAGAGAGTTGGTTTTGGCTTGTTCTATGAGAAAGGGATCATGCCTACATTGTTTAGCTACATAGATGTAAACTAGGCGAGAAGTATCATGGATAGGGGATCCACTAGTGGATATGCATTCTCATTTGGTTTAACCATGGTAAGTTGGAGAAACAAGAAGCGATTGACATTTGCTTTATCTAGTATAGAAGTAGAGTATAGAGGTATTGCATTGGCAACATGTGAGCATGCATGGTTGAGATTACTATTATGTGATATGGGGATAGAGATACATGGTGGAGCTATCAAGTATTGTGATAATGTTAGCAACATTATGTTGGCAAAAAACCTAGTCTACCATATAAGGGCGAAGCATGTCTAAGTGCACTATCACTTCATTAGAGAGGAGGTTATGGATGAAGAGATAGACGTAGTACGTGTCAAAACCAATGACCAAGTCATGGATATCTTTACCAAAGCATTAGGTAAAGATCAATTTGAGTGGTTTAGAAGTTCACTTGGGGTATTGTATTTGTAAGCTCATTTTGAGCTTGAGGAGGAGTGTTGAGAAATAGTACATAAACTAAGTCACACTCTATGTATACATAAATAAAAGTAGAGGCTATTATGAAGTGACTTAAAGGTCAAAATGCATCTATCACTTTAGAGGATACTTTGTGGTGTATTAGAGGACAATGAGAGAAGAAATTGAATGAAGATGATGATGAAGAAAAACTTTTGAGCCTCCATATCCTGTGCCATTGCTCCTTCCATTGTGCATCCTATTCTATTCTTTTAAATAGTGTTTGACAAAATGGGTGGCATCCATGAAAAGAGTTGGCCACTATAAGTGTGTGTAGAATCTTCCTTGCTATAGAATTTGTGTCAAATTTTCCTCTTTCAACTCCTTCACATGGTTTCTATAGCACACCCTCAATTTCATACTCATGTATGCATTTTTGAAGAAGACCGTATTTCCCTACTTGATATAGTTGATTGTGGCGATGATTTGATAGGTTTGGGTCTTGATTAGGAGACTGTCATGGATTTTCAATAGGTATCTCTGGCATGCCATTTTCTAAAATGTGAATTACGTTGCTTGCCAAGTGGGTAATCAAACATTAGTCATCTCTAGGTGTGAAATGCAAGACAAATCAAAGATTGGGGCAATGATCTAGTATTCATGGGCAATAGGTGCAAAGTAGTTCAAATAGAAAATGAAATTTGGAAGACTACACCTATTGACTTAAACACAACTTTGAGCATGCTATGAGAATATACAAACTACACACCCATATCAAAGCTCTCAAAAAATACATACCTTGCCCTAAGGATGAGCAAGATTGAATGCACATTCTTGCCACATTAGACCTATCATTCATGGAAGAGAGTGAATTCAAGGAAGCCCACAAATGAATGAGCCAATAAAGTCGAGAGAAACCTACTATGTGCATGATCAAGCCTAATTTTAATAATCTCTTAATACCGATACTCGTTATGGGCCTTGAACCATCACAACTCAAAGCTATAGTCCTCAATGCTCCCACTAGTAACCTTTAGCTTAGAGGCAATGGTGTCTCAAAAAAAACTCGAGTAAAATTTGCTTATCTTTGAGGAATTACTCAAGCAAGTTGATTGAAAATGGACTTGACTACATTAAGTGCTATGTGACTATCACAACAACTTGCTGGTATCCTTCATGGGAAGAGAGTATTCAAAGGAAAATAAGTGCACAGATGTAGATGGGCATTCATTGGAAGAAGTAGATGATAAGTCCAAGGACTACAATTCAAATAGGAGAATGATAGAGCAGATCCTACTACACCCAATACCTTGAAAGGTTGGTGTTCAAGTGCTTCTCTTTTTTGGATTCGGATTGAAAGATTACATAGGATTTCACCTGAATCGCCTTGTATTTAAAAATTAGAAGAATTGTATAGCAATAAAACTTCGATGGCATATATTGACAAGTCTTCCCATTGGCCAAAATCCAAATTACTCAATGCCACATTGGTTAATCTCAATTGTGCCTTACAACTTTGCTACATCATCAATGTTGGAGATGGAAATTGCATGGATTGTCTTTCTATAGAGCTCTTGTTACTATGAGATTATGAATTTATACACATCTACTTATGTCTTAAGATTACTTTCTCTACTTAGTGAATTTTCCACTTCATCAATTAGCTCTCATAATGCCTCTATCAAGTTTTTATTCACTTCACTCTCAATTTGAGTGATGGCTTCAATCAAAATTGTCATAATTTGAATGAGTGAGAGAGAGAGACAGAGACAAAGACATGGAGCTATAACAAAAAGTAGTGTGCTCTCTTGTTCTCTACTTATCATTATTCCATAATTCTTACTAAAGTCTAGTCACACATCACTGAAAACACACTAGGTCACTAACTGTCTATACCACTAACTGTGGTTGAGTCTGACAGACTCAGTTATTACAACACACATGGAGAGTGGCAGCTAAGACTATAATTGTCTAAATAAGATCGATCATGTCGATGATACTGATCATGAGCTTGATTCTCAAAACTCCCCCTCAAGCTCAAGCTAATTGTTGTACTCCAAGTAGCTCCGTGAAATACACAAACTTCTCTTTACTAAAGTGATTTGGTAAAGATATCTGCTACCTAGTCTTCTACGTTCACATGGAGTAGATCAATCTTTCCAGCAAGTACCATCTCCTTGATGAAATGGTAATGAACTTCTATGTGTTTGGATCTAGCATGATAGATAGAGTTGCTAGCCAACATCACACTATTAAGATTGTCACAATGCAAGGTGACCTTCTTGTCTAACTGTATACCCTAGTCATGTAGTAGTTTCACAAGCCAAACTATTTCACATGCCGCTAAGGCTGCACCCTTGTATTCTACCTCTATACTAGATAAAGCAATGGTTGGTTGCTTCTTACTACTCTAGTTTATCATATTACTACCCAAGATGAAGGCATAACCACTAGCTGACCTTCTATCATAGGCACAACTAGCCCAATTACCATCCGTATAACCTGTCAAGTCAAATAACTTTCCATGCTCATAAAACAACCCATAATCAACAATACCCTTCACGTACCACATAATCCTCTTGGTTGCATCTAGATGTGGCTTACAAGGCTTTTGCATAAACTGGCTAACGAGTCCCATTATATATAACTGAGGTTAGGATGGGTGACGGTGAGATAAATCAGGCTACCCACCATATGTCGATACATGGTGACATTCTCTATTTCATTCCCAACATCGATTGCAAGTTTGACATTCTGATCCAATGGGTTTTCCATGGCTTTACACTCCATCATGCCATATTTCAGCAACATGTCATGAGCATGCTATTTTTGCAATAGCCATATACCTTGAGGTGTAGACACAACCTCAATCCCAATGAAATATTTTAGCTCTCCAAGATCCTTCACCTTGAATTCAACCTATAACCATGACTAAATTTCAGCAATCCTATGATCATCATCACCAATGATGATCAAATCATCCACATAAATCACCAAGAGAACATAACCATTCTATGTCCTCTTTGTAAACAAGCTACGATCTGCATGACCCATCTAAAAACCAAGCTGCTGTAAATAAGTACTTATATGAGCATTTGATGCTCTTGGTGCTTGTTTCAGTCCATACAATGCCTTTTTTAGCCTACATACATGTGTCGAATAGTCAAGGTGTACATAGCCCTCAAGCTGTTCCATATATGCCTCCTCAATCAAGTCACCATTCAAGAATGCATTTTTGACATCCATCTACCATAACTTCCATCCCTTGGAAGTTGCTAATGCAATGATTGTTCTTATAGTTGCCATCTTTGCAATCAGGCTGAAAGTCTCCTCATAGTCTAAGCCATACTGTTGTCCATATCTCTTTGCAACTAGCTAGGCTTTAGACATTTCTAATAAATCATGTACCTTGCATTTCACTTTATAAACCCATTTGCAGCCAATGAGTGTTTTTCCTTCAGGTAAACTAACCAAATGCCATGTTTCATTTTCAGCCCAATGGTGTTGCGTATTCTTCATCCATGGCAGCACACCAATTTTTATCTACAACTGCCTCACTGAACTTAGTAGGTTCTTTGTATTCCATCACTTTTGTCACGTATGCATAATGTGAGGCTGAATACCCACTGTATGCCAGTCTATCAACTAGTTTCTTGACCCTTTTAAATTTTTTCAATTACGATTCACTATGCAATTTCCTCTCATGAGATGGCATATACCTGCTTTGCCTTGCACAGGTGTCATAACTGACGGTATGCCCGATTCACTATCAAGACTGTCAATGCCAAGTGACTCATATCCAATTGTAAGGGGGAAAATACATATCAAACATCTTCTCTTTGCCTTTATCTAGTCTCCCCCTAATTGACATATCCGTGTCGGTGGATGCAAAAACATGACTGCATAGTCATCCTGTCCAAGGACTAACAATAGAAGTACCATCAGTTCTAGGTCCACTCATGGTAGTACTAGCTAAAGGATAATTTTTAGCATGAGTAGGGCTAGCTAGTCCATCAGAAAGCACTACATTCAGACCACCATACCATGATGCTAGCTCATCAAACACTACATCCCTACTAATCAAGGTCTCCCCAGTAGATAAATTATAACACTTGTAGGCCTTTCTATCCTATGCATAGCCAAGAAAAACACTTTTTATAGCTTTTAAATCTAATTTCCTCCTCTTTTCATCAGGTTTATGTACATAAGCAATACAACCAAACACTTTGAAGTGATTGATGTCGGGCTTGTGACCATATAACTTGGAACAATTTCCATGGCTTCTTTAAGAGAATAGTTCATTCACTGGACAGTAATTAGGTTGGTGTAATAAACTTCTGTTTTAAAATTAAATGCTTTATGCTCATCAATATTTTATTTTGATAGCATGGTTGGATACTACATATTGTCCTCTACATTTCTATACCTCACACATGGAAATTGGACACTTCTACTTTAAAATATGGCCAGATTTGTATTGTAGCCTATTTCAGACAGCCTACATTAGTTTGTTCCATTTACATGGTCTTTCTTCATCGACCTATTTGGTCTTCTTCAGCATGGACTCCTATTTCAACATGAGTTCATCTATTTCAAGCTATTCTTGTACTCATCCTTGTATCTTGTCCCAAATTTAGCTTTGAGGACAAAGATCTTCTAGGGCGGGATGGCTTGTAATAGAGTACAAGTGCCTAAATGCCTTAGCCAATATTTAGCCTATGAGGGTTGAGTATAAAAGGCTAAGTTGTAACTAGCCTAGTATCTTTTTACCATTTATCAACATTACATGTTTGAGGTCTAAACCTCCCACCATCTAAGAGGGTGAATACTCTTGGCCACCATAGCTTGGGGTGCATACCATGATGTAGCCTCTCATAATTTGATTCTCGGCCATTTACGGTAATATCATTTCATGCCTAGCCACCATGGCTATGGTTTCTTGGCATTTAGTCTATTTCTTTGTATTTTCAGTTTAATGGTTACCTGTGGGAATCAGCTTCTTTACAAAGGATGAGGTGCTTGACATATTCAAGGGTTTTAAGACACTTGCTAAAAATAAGTTCGGATATTATATCTCACGTCTAAGTTTTGATGGAGGTGGAGAATATGTCTCTAGAGAGTTTGACAAATACTTGGCAAAATATGGCATAAAAAGGCAACTCACATACAATTACAGACCATAACAGAATGGTGTGGTAGAGAGAAAGAATCGTGTACTTATCGAAGTTGCGAGGGCAATGCTTAATGAAAAGAACTTTCCAAATGCTTATTGGGCTGAAGTAGTTTTCAATGCTATTTATGTACTGAATAGAACACCTACAGCTAGAATTCATGATTTGACAGAAGCATGTTGCCAATAAGATTCTTCCATGGGCAAACCCTTCCACTTAATAAGAAACTCCACAAGAACTCGGTTCCTTATAAATTTCTCCCGCTTACCAATAATTTTTTCGTGTTCATAAAACCATCTTCATCAAGGGGAGGTAGTTCTTCAAGAACTTGAATTTCAGGGCCAATATATTTCTTGAGTTGTGATACATGAAAGACATTGTAGATGCGTGTAGTTGAAGATAAATCAAGTTGATAGGCAAGATCCCCAACTCTCTTAACTATTTGCTATGGACCATAATACCTATGAGCAAGTTTATTGGAACCTTCAAGAAAACCCACTCACCTTTATCAAAAGGTAGCAAATTCTACTTAATATGGGTGAATGAAATTGAAGTTAAAGAAAATCAGATGCATCCTAAGCACACACAATTTCTTTCACAATTTCAAGATTGTTTTGCTGCTAACTTACCACCTGGCTTACCACCTATACGTCCCGAAGATCACAAAATAGACCTAATCTCTGGATCACAACCACCATGTAAAGCACCATATAGACATAACCAAATTGAACAGAAAGAAATTCAAGTCCAAGTTGAAGAATTGTTAACCCGAGGACTCATTAGACCTAGCAGTTCTCCATTTGGTGCCCCTGTCCTATTAGTGAAAAAGAAAAAAAATACCTATAGGATGTGCATTGATTATCATGTCCTAAATAAGATCACTGTTAAGAATAGATATCCAATCCCTAGGGTAGACGATCTTATGGACAAACTACAAGGGTCTGCAATATTTAGCAAGATAGATCTTAAATCTGGATACCATCAAGTACGATTGAACACATCTGATATTTTCAAAATTGCATTTAGAACACAATTTGGACACTATGAATTCCTTGTTATGCCTTTTGGTTTAACTAATGCACCAGCCACATTCAGTTGTATGATGAATCGCATATTTTTGAAGCATCAGCATTGTGTCATTGTTTTCTTTGATGACATATTGGTTTTCAGTAAGAATGAGAATGAGCATTATGAATATTTATCCTTGGTTTTCAAATTATTGAAAGAGAATCAATTATATGCTAATCCTGAAAAGAGTGAATTTTTCCAAACACAAATTGAATACTTCGAACATATTGTTTCATTTGAAGGTATTAAAGTAGACCCTAAAAAGATAGAAGCAATTTTGAATTGGTTGATACCTAAAAATGTGCACGAATTACGTTCTTTCTTAGGTCTTGCTAGCTTTTACAGAAAATTTGTGAGAAATTTTTCATTGCTTGCATTACATTTGACGAAATTATTAAAAAAAGGCTTTGTGTATCATTGGTCTGACAATAAACAAAAGTCCTTTGACTTACTAAAACATGCTTTAACTCATGCTCATGTATTGCAATTACCTGACTTCAATAGACCATTTTTCCTAGTAGTCATTGACGCTAGTGGATCTAGAATAGGAGCAGTCCTTATGCAAGATTCCCATCCCATATCCTACTCTAGCTGCAAACTTAAACCCTCTGAACTTAAGTATTCTACCTATGACAAGGAATTGCTAGATGTAGTACAAGCTTTATGTCAATGGAAACACTATTTAATGGGATCTAAATTCATGATCAAAACTGACCAACAAAGTATTAAACATCTCCTTAGTCAACCACAAATATCTGACCAACACATTAAATGGGCTGCTTTTATTCAAAGTTTTCATCCACTTATTCAATATCAAGGTGGAAAAGAAAATGTTGTTGCCGATGCTTTAAGTAGAAGACCGACTATTCATAATATCTCTGTGATATCTTTTGATTCTCTTCTCCCTATGAAAGATAACTATGACCAAGACCCTAGTTTTCAAGCTGATTGGAATAAATTAGTTGCAAATAACTGGATTCCAATTGATTCATTGTCTTACGCTGATGGATTTATGTTTTATGAAAAAAGATTATACGTAACTACGCCATTTCAATCATTTGTCTTGCACGAAATTCATTGTCCCCCATATCAAGGCCATAGAGTAATCATTTCTACTTTGCGTACATTGATTGAAGATTTTTATTGGCCACACATGGAATTTGATGTATCTAACTTTGTATCTGAATGTTTAATTTGTCAAAGAGCTAAACGACACCATGGTAAGCAATATGGTTTATTAATGCCTTTACCAATTCCAGAACGACCATGGGAACAGATTTCAATGGATTTTATCACTGGTTTGCCTAACACTAAAGCTAATCATGATATGATTTGGACTATTGTAGATAGGTTTAGCAAACAAGCATTTTTCATTCCATGCAAGAAAACGTAAATTGCATCTCAAGCTGCTCAATTGTTTTTGAAAATTGTTTTCACTAATCATGGTTTGCCAACATTTATTATTTCTAATCGTGATTCTAGATTCTGCAATAACTTTTGGATTACTTTGTTTGCCAATTTAGGAACAAAGATTGATTTTTCATATGCATTTCATCCTGAAACAAATGGGCAAACAGAAGCTACTAATAGTACAATTTTAGATCTTTTGCATGCATACACAATTTCAAAACCACAAACATGAGTTACACATTTATATTTACTTCAGTTTGCATACAATAACACACCACATACAACTACACACAAAGTACCATTTGAAATTATTTATGGATATAGATTGCCTACATCTGTTACATCATTATCAAACAAAGTTCAAGCTGATGATGATATTGCTAATATGCATGCTACTATTTTTGATAAAGTTAAATATATGATTGCGAAAGCCCAGCAATCATACACAAAATAAGCTAACAAGAAAAGAAAAGCTATGAGTTTCAAAGTTGATGATTATGTTTGGTTACGCATTGAAAAGAGAAGATTACAAAGTGTTGACAAACACCCTGTTGTAAAGTTAGCTCCTAGATTTTATGGACCTTTCAAGATCATTCACAAAATCAATGACAATGTATTTAAACTAGAATTACCACAACACTGGAAAATCCACAACACTTTTCATATTAGTTTGTTACGACCTTTTAGAGGCCAATTACCTGTATACCCTGTCTATGAAAACCCTCCTTTGTTAGAAGAAGAAATTGAAATCCTTGAACCTGAAGCTATTCTAGATACTGACTTTATGACCACTAGAACTGGCCGTAGATATTCTAGATATTTGGTTAAGTTTAAAAATCATCATGTTGAAGAGGCCCAATGGATGCACGCTCGAGACCTAAGTGCTTACCCCTCACTGTTGGCTCCACATTGAGCTAATAGCAATTGAGGACAATTGCTATCCCACCCCGGGGATATGATGCCAGGAGGCATATTCCACGATGGATTCTTGAGGTTTTGCGGTGGATTCCGTAAAATTATATTTGTTGACGGGGCTCATACACAAGGTGGATTCCTTGTGCGAAAAGTCGATGGGGATACTTGTCCTTTTCGGGCATCTCGTTAATTTAATGTGCAAGTGGGTGATTCCCTAGCGGGTGATTCCACAAAATACATAATTAAATTAATGGACGTTTATGAGTTTAGAGTGCGCACTCGTAATAAATTAAGGTTAGGATTGAGTTCTAACCAATTTATTTATTTTGTAGTTGAAGAGTGCTAGGTATTCACTTTTGTCTGTTTAATTTTATTATTTTATAACAATTGTGAATGCTTCAGTTGATGTGTAGAGCAAGCAGCGATGGCGTTGGTAAGCACTGGGCGATAGCATGTATTCAAGTTTTAGAATAAATTATCATTTTTTATGGGTGCGCATCTTAGGCATGGCACCAATATTTATTTTGACGTGCTTATTTATTGAAGCGCTTGACATTTATTTACTATTTTGTATGCGCATGGGTGTACGATTTAAATACTTGTTATTGGACATTGTATTTGGGCATAGCGTGGCTCTTTGGACACCCAACTGCTTTATTCTTTAGTTGGACAAAAGCAAACACAAAAGCTAAAGTGTGCTAATTGTAAATTTGGGCTATTTTTGAGCTTGGAGATGAATAATATATTAAATATATGCTTTGTGGAGCACTCACACAAGGCATGGGGGGAGATTGTGCCCAATTAGTCTTTTGCTTCATGTCGTGCAAGTCTTCTCTCTTGTTTTTTGTGCAAAAGTAGAGTTCTTTTGTTCTTGGGGACCTTCTGACACTCGCTACATGTATGCATATAGCATCCGATCTGTGCACCAAGAATTCTACAATAGCTTGTTGGAGAAGATCCCTTGAGCTTTGAAGAGTGTAAATTCTTGTTAGAGTCAAGGATTCCATGAATTTTCAGACATTGCCATGTTCAAGAGGCCGGAAATGCCTTCAATTAAACCTTCCCGGGGTTGTAGACAACAAAAGCCCCATGAATTAAAGCCTCAATGAAGCAAAATTTGATGAAGATTGATGCATGCCATGTTTTTTCCCAATCTGAGATGAGGAAAATACTTCAATCTTTCTTGGAAGCTCCAATGTTTGTGCCCAATGTCGGTTGTACATGCTTGCCTTCCACTTCTTGAAGCTAAAAGAGACCAAGATTGACTCAAAACTTCAAGAAAATGTTGAGATCTTCATGTTGTCCACTTTTAACCATAGGTAGGGTTGTGAAGGAAGCTTCAGGGTTGAATAAGAGTGAAATACCAAGTATCAAAAGGCAAGCACTTCATGTCAAGACTGACATTAATCATTCAAATGAGGAAGAAGCTTCAATGATGAAGGAAATTGCTGATTTTTCCCAGGAGAAGCAGGGCTAAAAACTAGCGCAAACTATGTTAGCCTCTTCCTGCTCCATGCGATCATTATTTTAATGAATACTCAATAATAGAGTAGTCTATAGGTTGCTCAGGGTATCAGAAATCATCTCTAGTAGGTGGCTTGAAGATAAATGATCATGGCAGAGAGAAATGAGAAGAGATCTCCATGGCAGTTTTCAACAAGAAGCTTGGAAAGAGGAAAGAGAAGCTTGCTCCAAAAAAAACTGCGGTTTAACCTCTCTAAACCTTGTTTAGGCTTCAATTAAGTCCATGATTCTTCAAAATGGTCCCAAATTGATCATGAACCATCAAAATGACCATGAATCTGTAGTTATTTCTTCAAACATTCTTCAAGACTATTAAATTTAGTCATGGCTTACTGCACAGACCTTAACTAGTCATGATTTTAACTGAATCCAATCCTGTGACTAATTCTTGCCCTCCAATTACTCTGTGCCTAAACTGTAACCAGATTTACCATGAAAATGACCTTCCCATTGGATCAAAGATGTGCTCTGATACCAATGTAAAGAAGCTAATTCCCACATGTAACCATTAAACTGAAAATACAAAGAAATAGACTAAATGCCAAGAAACCATAGCCATGGTGGCTAGGCATGAAATGATATTACCATAAATGACTGAGAATCAAATGATGAGAGGTTGCAACATGGTATGCACCCCAAGCTATGGTGGCCAAGAGTATTCACCCTCTTAGATGGTGAGAGGTTGAGACCTCAAACATGTAATATTGATCAATGGCAAAAAGATGCTAGGCTAGTTACAACTTAGCCTTTTATACTTAACCCTTATAGGCTAAATATTGGTTGAGGCATTTAGGCACTTTTACTTGAAGGGGATGCAATGGCAGTGGAGAAGGAGAAGAGGAAGATGTGGGAGAGAAGAGTACACACAATGTAGGTGCTATCAAGAATGATATATTGACAGCTTTATTGCGCTTTTATATTATATATGAATAAAGAACATGGGCGATCACTATATACAGGCAGGCCCAAGGGCCTTTTACCCCAACAACCTCCCACTAAAAGGCCAATGGGCCATGGAGTGAAAAAAAAACAAAGAAAAAAGAAAAGAGACAAGGTGAGGAATCATGACATCTCACCCAATGCCCAATCGGAAAGCGAGCTATGCAATAAGCATCGGGAACCTCTATAGAAGAGTGAAGCATCCCCTAGTTCATGACATCCAGGAGATAAGTGATCCCACAGCTCCATACAACGGAGCAGTCCAAGAATGCTTCTCATGAAGCAAGCACAACTCATGAGTGCAAGGCCGTAATGCATAAGCATTAGAGTAGTGAATAGCATTAGCATGGCGCATAGGAGGGTCTCATGCCACTCCATGCCTCGTGTGGTGTAATACCATTCAAAGTCAGACACGATGTCCTATTAAGCAAGTAGATTGCCATCATAAGAGCCTCAGCCCAAAATCCATAAGATAACCTAGCTGTGGTAAGCATAGAAGCAATCTTTGCCTGTGGAGTCAGGCACATGCCATGAGCAATCCCATAATACCATGGGCATAGGAAATCAATGCCAGACTACTGACAATAGGACTAAAAACTGGGAGAGATAGCATGACTCTCATAATCCATTTGCAAGCACCTAGGCTTACAACCAGCAAAATCCATAAACCTGTCAATCATAGTTGCGGCATCCTCAATCCATACCAAGGGAAAAGCCTAAACACGGTGGGTAGCATGATCCACGAAGGTCATAAAGTACAATGCTACACCAAGTAACTGGAAAGGCATAGGTCCATATACTGCACAATGGACAAGATCTACAGAATCATGCCTCTCATGATCGCCATGAGCCAAAGGGGCTCTACAAGGACCATAAGTACAATTAGGGCAAGCATCAAGATTTACATGTGACATAGGAGGTAGCAATGAGTCTAAAAGAGACAAGATCTCCATCTCTCTGTGGTGCATATGGCCTAGGCGATAATGCCATAACAATGCATGTGGTATTCAGATAACTACAACCATAGAATCTCCCACATGAGAGACATGCATTAAGTAACCAGAACCAACTCTAGAACCTTTGGCCAAAACCAAGCAACCATGACAGGTTTTTCATGACCTATCTTGAAGAGAAACAATATATCCTGCATCATGCAGCTAACTTTGACAAAAATCAAGCTCTTACTGAGCATGGGAACATGTAAAACATCCCTGAGCATAAGAAAAGTCCCATCAGGCAAAGCTAGGTGTATATCCCCCGTACCAACAATAGCATAAAACTGATCAAGGCCCAAATCAATACATCTGTCAACCTCCCTGTAAGAAGAGAACCATGCTCTATAAGGGGTAACATGACAAGAGGCTAAAGAATCCAACAGCCAATCAAAGGCATAGGCTTGATCATTGATCAAGTAAGCTGTAGGGAAACTAGATGGCAGGAGGGCATGCCGAATTGCATCATCATGGGTAACTTCATGTACCTTACCACTAGAAAGAGTGGTAACACCTGCTGCACCACTGACTCTCTGCTCATGTCGAGCCTGACTCTCTCTCTATTGCTCTAAAACATTTTCTTTTAACATGCCCAAGCTTTCCACAATGGAAGCATATAACATTTGTAATTGAAGAACTTATAGAGGACGACAAGGAATCCAAGTCATCACGAATAGGGCTATCCATAGCATCCACGAAGCTCAAGGAGTCGAGGTCTGTCCCAAAAAAGGGAACTTGCTCATAAAGACAATCATCTACAACAAGTACATCAGTGGTAGAAGCATGCTGCAAAGGCTCATGAAACCTTAACTAATGGGAGGACATAAAGGCATCAACCAAGGATGCAAAAGCTCCCACATGAAGAAGAGTCATAGCCAACTACATGGCATAACCAACCACAGTATGGTAAAGCATGTCCAAAATCAAATATCTGAGCTCGATTCTAGGAATCAGACCCTGTCAGACGCATCCGATTCTAGCAGCCGTGGTTTTAGACCAAGTGAAAATCGAATTGCCGGCAATGATTCTGGGCATACCAAGCCACACAAACTTCTAGAATGCAAGAATAGACAAGGGGCAAGGTTTGTATATACCTAACATAGTTGGAAAGCACCCATACGTGACGATCAATCCGTACTTTGCCTTGGAACTCTCTCTTCTCTCTCTCTCTCTCTCTCTCTCTCTCTCTCTCTCTCTCTCTCTCTCTCTCTCTCTCTCTCTCTCTCTCTCTCTCTCTCTCTCTCTCTCTCTCTCTCTCTCTCTCTCTCTCTCTCTCTCTCTCTCTCTCTCTCTCTCTCTCTCTCTCTCACTTTGCTGAGATTGAAACTGAACCTTCACCCCCTCTTCCTTGGGTTTTAAACCCCCATTCTAGTGCCCAAGTATTGCTTTGTTCATGCTCTTGCCTTGTCAATGGATTTCAAACCTTTTTTTCCCCTTATTTTTGCCCTATTTTACTCAAGTGATTTGCTTTGATTTCTTGGTCCTATTCTACTCTAAATGCAGCAAAAATCAAAGCTCAAGTACTAAAATGATTTATCCTACCTACCTGATCATTAAAAACTCAAAATACTTACTTGCTTTGAAGATTAAACTCCCAAATCTCCTACCTACATTAAGTATTGGTTGTTCGAGGATGAAACTCTACTTTGACGCTCGATTTGAAGTGTCGATTTGAAGTGCACAAGTGCTCAAGCTTGAATCCGTTGGTCCGAGCAACAAAACCAAAATGGAGTGGGAGCTCACACTTAACCACCAAGACCCACGGATAGAAGCTTATTGTTTCAAGCATTTCAAGCGAGCTTTAATGGCTATCTCTCACCTAGCTGACATGCCTCCAATCCGATGAGTGTAGTGAGCTTACCTTGATGCCTAAATGAGTAGCCTCCTCTCTCAAACACTCTAATAGCTCCATGATCTGTGATGCAAGCTCAAGCAAGCTCAACCCTTTACCGTCAAGCTCCATCCACCATAGCCACGCGCACAAGAGAAGAGAAGAGAAGATGGAGAGCTTCTCCACCACAGCCCCTCACCCTCACATACTCACTTCCTCACACTCCCTCTCTCAAGCACAAGCAAGAGAAGAAGAAGAGAGCTACTTTTTCCACACACTAAGAATGACCTCCTCATTCACTTTTTGAGTTTATATACAAGCCCTAAATCCCTTGGGCACCCATCCCCTTTTTACATGACCGAGCATCTTGCCAAGTTTCTCTTTTCCTATTCCCTTCCCTTTACCTTATCCCTTCACTTATGCCCATCTAGATTTTACAATTTGCACTGGAGGGAGCTTGGTGCTCTTTTACAAATTTTTTGGGGCGTCTTTCATTTAAACTTGCGCCTTTCATCTTTTGTATTTTTCTAAGATTGCTTTTGCGCCTTTTGCCTTTTCTCCTTCTTGTTGACTTCATTAGGTCCGTATTTCGAAATTTTCTTGGATTTATTTTTAATTTTATTTTTTTAAATCTTGTACCAGCGTTAAGAAACCTGCTATCATCTCATCAAACCAGTCACCATGTAGAGTCATATGATTGGATGCTCCTGAGTCTATAGACCATTTTTCATCCTTGCCTTGCTTATATGTATTCTTAGAAACATATTGCATAGCAAACAACCTATCTCCTTGATCATCCTATGTAACACTGTGGAAGATGCATAATTTCCATGTTCTCTGCCTTTTGCCTTCATATCTGCTTGCTTTTTATGACAAACCTTTGTCATGTGTCCATATCTTCCATAATAATGACAATCTTTATCCATATTAGACTACTCATGTGATTGCCAATAGCCACCTCTACCTCTAGGTGATCTCCCCCTACCTCTAAAGGCTCTAGATCCTCACTATCCTTGCTTATTTGAGCTTTGACATACATTTTATTGTTGCTCTCCATACGTATGTTGAGTGTCTCCATGACCTCAAAAGCTCCATGAGCTCTACCACCTCTAGCTCATTGACTAGAGTACAAAATTGTATCTCTGCTCTGAGAGATACTCGAACCTATATTGAGACCAAGTTTGACTTCCTCATGTAGCAGCAATGTAAGTAATTCATCCCAGTTAGGGGAATATGCTCTCACAAAAATCAAAGTATCAAAAACTTTATACTCCTTGCCTAGTCCATTCAATGTAACTACAATCATGTCATCCTCTAAGACTTTAGAACCAATAGTAGCAAGCTGATTTGCTATGGTCTTTATCTTTGTCTTATAAGCTTGAATGCTCCTACCATTTCTGGACATGTTATTAAACTGTTGCTTCTAGCACAAGTAACATTACCATAATACTTTGTGAGAATATCCCAAGCATCCTTTGGGGATAGACAGCTTGTATTTTGCATAGCCATCGCATCAGAAATGCATAAGGAGAACTAGTGTAGCACTTTGCTTGCTCTTTCCAACCACTGTCAGCATGCTCTCCGCTGATCATGAGTGGAACTCCAATCAGGCGGTTCAAGTTTCACTTCATCTCTTGTACATAAATCCCAATAGCCTCTGCCAATCAAGAAGTTTTGCATCTTGAACTTCCACAAAGCAAGGTTTTTATTGTCTAGCTTTTCTCCCACAATTTAAGTGATATTATCGATACCTATAGAATTTGCCATATTTGCACACCTAAAAGCATTCAATGTTTATGCAACTAAATTCCTAACTCCTTACAGTACATTGTGTCTTTTCACTGCTTTAAATGCTTGCATAACATTCAAACAACTCATGTACATATATAGGAACCCTGCATTCAGTTCAATCCAGCTCAACTAACATGTAGCAGACATAAATTCTCAAATGAGACTCCCAGAAACTTCATTCAAATTGCATAGATAGGTCACTGTTCAATCAGGACAGTTTTAGTCCAATAGTTTATAATAGTAGAAAATCTCCAGCCATTTGTCCCAACATCTTAGGAGAGTAGCATTTCATGCAGATCTCATTGACTACATGTAGTTTATCTAGTTATGTCTCAACATTCAGTGAGTTTGAAATAACCAAGAATGAATTCTTTTGCTAAAACAAAGGTATTCTCAGCTCAAAATACTCTCAAACCATAGTATGCATGTACCACTATATCTGGGGGTCAATATATGGTCATAAAAGAATCAATGCCTGTTCCAGCTTCTAGTAATAGTGGTAGATACACTTCTCATAGGATGTAAACAACCACCACACTATCATAACTAGCAATAAGCCAACCTCGATTTGAGCAAGACAACACCACAAGACAAAAGTCAAGAACCTCTCTTAACAAAAGTTTTTTAATCAATGCCGCATAAGGCAAAACAAGGTTCCCTACACCAATTTCTTTCAATTGAGAGCTCAATCCAACCTTATAATAGTTCAAATATTTAGATTTACTAGTATTCTTATTTTTAGGAGCAGATTTTCTATAAGTAATTGTCATTGCAGGTGATTGTGCCATTTCAAGTGACACAAAGTGCTGTGGAGTTTATAAAGCTATAGGCAGCAAATTTCCCCTTGTTTTCATGTACATGTATTCAAGCATAAAAACATAAATTTTAGCACATTTTTCACTTATAAAAACCAAAGAGCTTCAAAGTCCACTACACATGCTACTATTGTAAGTACAATACTATCTCTTTCCATTTCAAATATATATTCAACATAAATATTCAAATATTTAAACATAGGGACCAGCCTAAGCCGACAAGATCGAAGCAATTATTTGCTAAGGGTAGTAGGGCTAACAATCAAAGAGGTGGACCTACTAGGCTTCAAGGAAGGAGAACCACAAGAGCCCAGGAGCGAAGCTGAAATGCAAAGGCCACTTCCAGAAGCACAGTTGGAATTTGAAATGGGATAGCCAGACAAGGAACTAGTACCACAACCTCTCTCTCTACAACTACAAACGCAGTAAGAGGTGGACACCACTGCCAGGAGAAAAGTAGAACTCAAGAAGAAAAGGGTGAGGATGTTGGAGCAGGCAAGGAAAATATTAAAATCCTAATCAACAATAGCCCCGAAAGCACCCATTCCACCATGAGTAAATTTCTTCGCAATGGATTGGAATGCGGAGCTCATAGTGTGGGAGAAGAAAGAAAATGGCCTCCAACCCTTCAAATCCACTATCAAATTCCCCTCCACCCTATGCAGAGTGCTATTGACCAAAGTGGTGGGGGAGGTGATAAGCATGGGAGTAAGGCTCAGCAATAGGTGGAGCTAGGAGAGGGAGAAGAATCTGAAGCAATGGGGAATGGAAGCACCCAATTATTAGGAGAACAAAAGCATGGAGGTGCCTAGGACAGTGACAAGCTATGAGTTCCAACCAAAGTGGAGAAGGAGAATCTAGGATGGCAACATAGACACCTCGATGTTGTTTTGCAGCACACTACCCTTCAAGAGAAATGACCCCACGTATATGCCATATCCAAAAAGGGTAGGGTGGACTTCAACCTTGACATCCACGACAGATATGATTTCCCAGAGATATACAATGTAAATGCCACTAAGTCACCGGAGGACGCCTTGACCTTCTTCGAAAAAGAAATCTATGGGACTCAATTGCCCATTTTCTCAATGAGTTTACTTTTTGCTCAGATCCCACCTTTATCACTACTTGTAATTATCTTAGATTACTTAGGGTACTACTTAGACAGGATCCTACGTCACAGGAGTACCACCTCCCACCCCTATTTTTTGATCTTAATGCTGGCATAGATAGTTGTGCGATGGCTAGGTTGATGATGCGAGCTACTCTCTTACCATCTTTTGCATGGCCCTCTTAGAGGACATTAAGGATAGTCACTTCACTCGATGCAACCACCCATTTTTGTCCACAACTCCTCTCCAAGTTAGAATGAACCTAAATGAATATATGCAAGGAAAAGCCTTCCTTAACAAGTCCCTTAGGCCCCTAACTCCTTCTCACGACCATGATGATAAAGATTAGTTATTCATTCTTTTTTTTAAAGGGAAAAAGAAAAGAAAAGAAAAGAGAGAAAACATAGGAAAAAATCACAAGAGAAAGCAGAAAACTCACCACATGAGCACCACAAGCACTGCACCTAGGGGTCCTCAAGTTAGTTGCGCACAATGTGGCCTCCGTCGGCCGGCTCTGTTCCTAAACTCGTAGCCCTTTTTTTGATCCCCCACCTCATGCTTAGGGTCATCAAGGGTAAGACATACCTAGGGAGGTCACACTCACCTATGGTTAGACCTGTCTCCCTAAGCTTCACCCATAGCACCACCCTTTTGCATGGACTGGGTCCTCAAGAGTGGGTCAACACCTGGGCTTTTGAACTAGCCTCTAGTTCCACTAGCACAAGCACATTACATCACACGGTAAGGTAGATACAGCCCCTAGACAACACACTTTCTTTTCCTTTTAGATACAGACAAAGGTGACTAACCACCGACCTCGAAGGCCCCGTCATCCACGGTATACCCTCAGCCTCCACCACCTCAATCATTTGATAAGCTTCTCTTCCATGTCCCATCCCCACAAGGCCCCATCATCAACCCAAGAAACCACTGTTCAACTCATCAAGCCCTAATCAACAAAGAACCGCAAGTGCCATCGGATTAGCACTTGACTAGGAGGGGGATAATGTTAACCCTAGTAGAGGACCAAAAAAACAAAGAAAATAAAAAATGAATCTAAGAAAATTCCAAAATGTGGACCCAACGAAGTCAACAAGAAGGAGAAAAGGCAAAAGGTACAAAAGCAATCTCAGAAAAATGAGAGGAGTGTGAGAGTGTGAGAGTGAGGGAATGTGGTGGACCATCTTCTCCTCTCTTCTTCTCTTCTCTTGTCTCGCGAGCACAACTATGGTGGATGGAGCTTGACGGTAGAGGGTTGAGCTCGTATCACGGATCGTGGAGCTACCGGGGTGCTTGAGGGAGGAGGCTACTCATTCGAGCATCAAGGTAAGCTCACTACACTCGTAGGATCGAAGGCGCATTAGTTAGGTGAGAGATAGCCATTAGAGCTCGCTTGAAACGCTTGAAACAATAAGCGGTCCGTGGGTCTTGGCGGTTGAGGGTGAGCTCCCACTCCAAGGTTTCCATGGACATGTATGCACTGGTTATGACACACAACATGATATTCAACATACAGGTGTGGTTCCATTAATCATGCTTGATGGAAAAAAGAAGAGTCTATATGATGTAATACACGTGCCTTCTATTACTATGAATTTTTGTCTGTTGGATAGATGGAAAAACAGAATCTGCAAGTCAGATTCAACAAAGGTGATTGCTTTATTGGGGAATATGGAAATGTATGCAAATTGATTGCTAAAGGCAAGAGAGATGGTAGAATGTTCGCTTTGGATGCATCTATCCTTGAATTGAAAGCAGCCATATTTGCCCATGATAATGGAGTAGTTAGAGATATAAAAATTTGGCAGAAATGCATTGGTCATGTAAACATTCAGAGGCTTATGCAGCAAAGAGAGGTTGTACTTGGCTTGCCAAAGTTCAAGTATACTTATCTTGGGCATGTCTCCTCTACTTGTTAGTTTGGGAAACAAGCAATGTTTCCATTCATGAGATATGTTAGAAACAATTTGAGACCTTTGCAATTGATAAATTGGAATGTATGGAGTCCTGCCCATAATGCTTCTTTTGGTGGTGCCAGATATTATGTGTCATTTATTGATGATTTCAGCAAGTGTACATGGATGTATATCTTGAAGCACAAGTATGTAATAGACTAATGTTGGGGTAAAAGGCCCTTAGGCTTGCCTATGTATAGTGACCGCCCATATTCTTTATTCATATATAATATGAAAGTGCAATAAGGTTGTCAATATATCATTCTTGACAGCACCTCATTGTGTGTCCTCTTCTCTCCCACATCTTCCTCTTCTCCTTCTCCACTGCCATTGCATCCCCTTCAACTAGTATCAGAGCAGGTCCTTCATGAGCGCTTCCTGGCATTGACACGAGGTATGGGAGTTCTTCTCTCACTCAATTTCAGTCATTCACAAGTACAATAGGGTTTGGAAGAGCAAGGGCAGCCATAGCTTCACTCTTTGGAGCTTGTTTCTACTTCCCCTTGACTTGAGCATTTGTAAGCTTGTTTGGGCATACTCTAGGCCTCCATTGGGACTTTTCTTGCCTCCCTCCACCTTGGTTTTTGTAAAAAACGTGATGCTTGAATGATTCAACATTTTGTGCCATTTTTCAGACCTATCTATAGCTTGTGACCATCATTTGAAGCATCCCCTCATCAATAGGGCACTTGGATATGGCTTCTTGAGCCCTCGACACTTGATTTCAGCCTTGGACTTGGTCTTCAAGCTTGGCATTGAGCATTGATGTGATTTACTTTAGATTTGGGACTGTTATACACAATTTACAGGCATCCCATAGTAGTGCCACATTAGCATATTATGTTTGGACCACTTTGGCATCCCAAAATGCTAGGGGAATGTATACCTATGATGTGAGATGCTTTTGCGGCTGAATTTTCTCAACCATTGACTATTTTACACAGTCCATAGGCAGCCCAAAATAGGGCAGAGCCTCCTATCATTACATTTTATGCTTATGCTACAAGGTCATTTGATGCCCGATTATGCTCGATTGGTGCCTATACCTATGGGAAAGTATGCCTATGGTTTGCCTGTGGTTTTGAGCTTGGATTGAGCCACTATTTACTCAGTTTTGGATATTTATTTGGTGCTGGAAACTTCAGGAATAAAGCTATTTATGCTACAGTTTGGTTATGCATATAGTCTACGGGGTACTCCGGCTACTCGAGATGATGTCTTGATGTATTTGGATGATGCCACATTGATGTTTACGTTCCCAAAATCATTTTGAACCAAGATTAGAGCTCAATTTATGGTTTCACTATCATTTTTTATTGGCAGGTGTCATGGTACTTGAGACAGTTCATGTTACATATCACTTGGGTGATTCTTGTATGACCCTCTCTGGGATTGATGTTTGAGGTGGATGCTTTTGGTCTCAGTTGCCTGCAGGATGACAGATGGTTGGGCTTCATCTTAACCTTCATTGCAGCATTTCTTTGAGTAGTTTGACATTTGTTTTGTTTACACCAGAATTAACTCTAGAAGTGGTAATGACTTATTAATGTGGTTGTGTTCACATTAGAAGCCAACTAACTAAAACATTGGGCATTGCCCATAGAATTGGCAAATTCTAACATCTATATGTATGTAAATCTCAATAATTTTCATCTATGAATGAAATCTATTTCTTATGTTTTCAAAAATAAATTTATAGTGCTTTAGTTGTAGTTATGGTTTCTTGCTCCTTTGTTGTCTAGCTTCTATGCTAGTTGGGCTACTATTGCATGTCCATGTTAGAGAGCAGATGTTATGTATGCTTACCCATCTATGCACATGGTCTACTATTGTATACCTTACATAGCCACTTGTATGGATGATGTTGTACATGTATTCGGGCTTCTCCTAAAGCTTGACCATTGCAGGATCTTATGCCACTTACCGATCTTGCATTGACTTGGATGCTACTATGTTGTCTGATGTACTGCAGAGTCATGTTTGCCATTATGGTTATGGGCTGATTTCATGGCTGAATACATACATGTGGCTCATTCGATTCGGACAATTTGATAATCGAACCATCAACAATCGAACAACCGGGAATCAGACACTCAAACCAACTGAAATCAAATAGTTTGATTCTGATAATTGGACCCCTACTACAAATCAGACATTGCAAATTAGAACAAAAACTGATAGGAAATTTACCAAATCTAGCATATCCTACGCTAGATGGAGTACCTCTCACAGTAGGGAAACCTTTCAACAACCTTCCATGACACCATGCATTGCATGCTACCAAGGAGGCTTCCATAGTCACAACCGTACAACTAGCCATACCTAGAGAATAGGCCACAAAACTTCCTTGGAAGGGGAGCCCTGTTGGCTATTCCAGTGCCTAACGACATGAAATTGGTAATCCCTAGAATGGAGATTAATCCCATAGGCATCCCTAGGCCACCTGGACCTTTCATAACCCATCCACCACGGAGCGATGCTCCAATCCATTATGTGTAGGAACAAAATGATGAGGAGGCATATGTAAACCCTTACATCTCGTACGACGAAGAGGGCAACCCGAATCTCATGGACTATCGACTTGTGCCGATGATGGAGTTAGGTAGAGGTAGAGGTAGAGGTAGAGGTAGAGGTAGAGGTAGAGGTAGAGGTAGAGGTAGAGGTAGAGGTAGAGGTAGAGGTAGAGGTAGAGGTAGAGGTAGAGGTAGAGGTAGAGTAGAGGTAGAGGTAGAGGTAGAGGTAGAGGTAGAGGTAGAGGTAGAGGTGGAGGTAGAGGTAGAGGTAGAGGTAGAGGTAGAGGTAGAGGTAGAGGTAGAGGTAGAGGTAGAGGTAGAGGTAGAGGTAGAGGTAGAGGTAGAGGTAGAGGAGGGTAGAACCAAGAGCCAATCCAATGTTGGACTTATGATCACCCAGGACACATTTCTTTCCACTGCCCGAAGAAGCCAATAGAGAAAAGGCTAACCTCAGATGCCCAGCGTGCAGAATCACCCATCTGTTTGCCGATTGCCCTAGAAGGAAACCATCCTCTAGTTTGGAAATCATGCCATCAGTGCCATTGGGGCTATATTTGGAGTTGAAACACTCGACAGAGAGGCTACACCCATCCCGTTACATGTTATGACCCAAGCACAGACAAAGCAAGCCGACATATCATTGCCAGGCCCTAGTAACCTAGGCGCAGCCTCAATAGGAAAAAAGAGCCATAGGCGAAGGAAGAGGAGAACTGAGGTAAAGTTCATGCTCAAGAACAAAGAGTACCACGACAGTGCCCACATGAAAAAGAGTCATTGATGCAGAGGCAAAAACATCCACTCCAAAGATTGTAGAAAAAGGGAGTGCTAAGGTTGGGGAGTACCCTAACCCAAGGCGCCAGCTTGAAGCCATAGATAATGTCAAGGAGTGGGTGAGGGAAGCCCAAAAGCACTTAAAGGATGCAGAGCCCATAGTAGAAGATGAAATCGATGAGCTCTCTAGTGTGAGCACACCGGTCTCACTGACTTGACACCACGAGCAGTACTGCATAGACAAAGCTTAGACGCCACAAGCCAACAAACTAGCCAAGACCATTGGCCAAGAAGCATGGAGTTAGGAGGGAAGCGAGTGTTGAGATATTTGCAATCACACCTAATGTAGCCTCTTTGTATGAGGCAATTCTAGGCTTAGGACATGCAAGAAAACTGAATCCCATATGTACAGAAAGGGAAAACTACTACCCATCCAACAACTATAAATCATTGTACTTGACTACCACTTTTCATATAGAATGAATACAATGTCATGATGCTTTGTACTTTCAGTTAAGTGTCTTGTCTTTGTTAGTCCTACACAAGATTGTGTTTATGAGTCCAAGCTTCCATCTTGGAACCTAATTCACTTGTGTAACAATAAAGTCCAGTGTCTCTGTCATCATGAGTTCATTCTTCTTCTTCCATCCACCATAGCTCACTGCCATGTCCTAGATCCTGCACATTTCCGTAGCTGGCAACCTTCTTATGATGTTAGTGTCAACCCCTATGACTCTGCATAATATAGGAGACCTACTTAGGTAGCACCCAATGATGTGGCAAGAGTTGAAGCACTAGGTGGAAGGACCAATCAAGCAGGGGGCAGTTGTGCTGACCTGCATGACCTCAATGCAGTGACTCAGATACTGAGCTTGATAGTTCACTCGGTACCCAAGTCCTTACATGTTAATGCCTTCTGGGAAGGCATTGAGTTTCATGTTGTCTTGCTCATTCTGGCACTAGGAGACACTACAAGGAAAGGAATCATAGACACAGGGGCAGGAGTCAGTGTGCTTAGCCATGCAATGCTCCAGGCTTGGTGTAACCTGCCTGTCGAGAATTCTAGGTTCAATGTCACATTGGCCAATGGGATGAAAGTTAAGCCATTTGAGGTGTTGAAGAATTGGTCATTGAAGATCTAAGAATGCAATTTTCAATTAATTTCATTTTCATGAAGGGGGTAGACTATGATATCTTGCTAGGTCGACCTTGGATACAGAATGCACGAGTCATAGAAGATTGGGGCAACGGTCTGATCTTCTTGGGCAATCAAACGAAGGCAACAAAATCTAAAACTCCTCAGGGATCTCATGGATGAACCCAAAGTACATGATTTGAACCTGATGTACAATCGGGCCTTGTTCACAAATGAGAAGAAAGAGGAGTGTAGAAACCTAGGAGACCACCAGTCAGATGAGGATAGTTCGGATGACGAGTATGAGGACTACTATTCGTCTAGTGAAGAGAGCGAGGAAGATATTGACACGATAGAGTATGACATTGATGGACAAGAGATTGAGCAAATACGAGTAGACTCCAAGTTGTGGGAAGAGAGCACCTTTAGAATTGAGAGAGGAATCATGCAAATGGAATGCAATTGCACATGGTTGGAGCATATAGGAGTGATTGGGTACAAATGGGTAGGGCTCACCCAATCCAGTGCTGCACCGCTACGTAGTAGGACAGAATCACCTTTAGAGCTACGGCCACCAAGAGAAACTCCCTCTTCCAGCAAAGATGGTGAGTTCGACTCTGAGTCAGAAGTGAAGTCAGATAGTGACCCTAAGATCCCTCAACCACCTAAGACCAAATGCACCAAGGGGGACGTGCCAGTCCACCACCTAAGGTGTAGATGGGTGAAGGAGGAAAGAAAGAGGCAGCCTAGGGAGTCTAATTCTAAGGAGAAAAAAAAACCACAAGGTCTACCAAAGCAATTCACGAAATTTAAGAAAGAAGATAGAGTAGTGATCTTGCTGGGTGCCAAGAGGCAAGGACAAGCAAACGAACTTGTAGAAGGGCCTACCAAGGTCAAGGAGGTCAACCTGGCTAAAGAAGGGGAGAAGCCCCAATTGGTCTTTATAGTCGACGACCTGATCGAGCAGGATGAAGCAAATCTCATTATGCTGCTACGAGAGCACATAGATGTATTTTCTTGGTCCCTCGATGAGCTGAAAGGAGTAGATCCGAGTATAGTGACTCATAACATCCCCATGACACCAAATGGAATGCGGTTAGGTAGTAGCCATACCCTATGAATCCCAAATATGCGCATGCAGTCAAGGAGGAGATAGACAAGTTGTTAAGAGTGGGATTCATCTATGAAATTGAGCACACAGACTGGAGTTCACCCATTGTAAGCATCCTAAAGAGGAATGGAAAAATTAGAGTGTGCATTAATTGCAAGAAAGTCAACGCTGCTATGAAAAGAGACAACTGTCCGCTATCATACACTGAGCATATGCTTGAGAGAGTGGCTAGCAAAGAAGCCTACAACTTCTTGGACGGCTTCTTAGGTTACAATCAAGTACAAGTCCACACCAATTGTTGGGGTAAAGGCGCCTCCGCCGTGCCACCCTGTGTATTACTACATTGATAGTATTCGCCACTGCACACTGCAGGTGGCGGGCGCCTGTCACCGTCACACTTATTCTTTATTCTTTCAGTGACTAGTGAATAAAGGAAGGGCCCCGTCACACATTGTGACCGTTGGAGTTCCCATTTGTCTCTCTCTCTCTTTTCTTGCTCTTGATCTCCGCCATAGCTCGTGCATGGTCTTTCGATCCTCTCATCCCTTTCAACTGGTATCAGAGCTTGGCTTCCGATTGCTCGAGCTCTTCTCGGTGCTTGCTTAGTTTCGCATCGACTCCCTTCTTGCATTGGATCTCCATCCCGACAGCCATATCCGATCTCCCCGAGCTCCTGTCACTCCTCGGCTTCCCGAGCACCTTCCCGGCCTATTGAGGCACCTTCAAGGCATTGGTACTGAGGTATTTGATCATTCTTTCAGGGTTTTATTTCAATCTACAGGTTGCAAACAGCAAAGGCAGCCATGGCTTCAAACCCTTGAAGCTTATTCCCCTCATATTGTGCCTTACACCTATCAAGGCTCAAAGAGGCTTGTCATAGGCCTTTGATAGGCCCTTCTTGAGCCCCCCATTACCCCCTTTCAGCTCACGTGGAGCAGCAGCAAGTTCAGCACCAACAAGGCAGATTGCGCCATTTTTCCAGGCTATTAGCACTCGTCTACTTCAGCTCCACACTTGGCCATTGCTTCTTGCTCTCTACCTTGATCAAGAGGGCTATTAGACTTCATGTTTGATGTCATTCAAGCTTTGGGCATTGGTCTTGATCATTCGGGGCTGATTTCTTCAGATTTGGGACTGTCATAAACTGTCATAACAGGCTGAAAACAGGGCAGCAACATTGGCATTAGCATTTGTTGCTTACACTCCATTCTGGTTGTGCTATTTGATGCCCGTATGCGGCCTACTTGATGTCCGAATGTCTTGGGAATGTATGCATTCGATTTGCCCATGATTTGGCATTGTTGTTGGGCTGGAAATTGACAGTTTTGGACTATTTAGAGCAGTTGTACATGAGCGGGCTGAAGCCCATTTGTCACATGTATTGCTTCTCTATCGATACCGGATGTATGCTATGGGTTATGCCATGATGTATTACACTTAGGGAATCGACTTCGAACTCATGATCGTGATTACGGAATGCTTTTGAGCATCGCATTTGCTCCGTTGTTATTGGTTTGTCATTGGCAGTTTGGTTGACTTGACTGGCATTTGGGCCGCTTATGCCTATTGTCTGTACTTGACGGATAAGCTCTATGCTTTACATGCTTTGGTCCGTGGTTGATGCCTCTTAGTTCGTCCATGCTTGACAGATATTTTGGAGCTCCGATTTGGATGTTTTGAGCACTTCTGACTCACAGGGATATTGACTTTGGGTTGCTACTGGATGTATTGACTTGACAGAGATCTTGCCATTGGGATTATGTCTTGCTCAGTGGTTGCTACGATAGTTGCTTCATGTATATCATGCTCTCTTGGATGCGTCTGATGCATTGACTTGGTCACTTGTCACTGGTACTTTGTCTTGGGTTGTTTGAGCTCTTTAGCTCGCCTATACGCCGTTTGTGCCAGTGGGAGCATAGTGTATGCATGACCGACTTTGAGCAGTTCATGTCTTGGAGCAGCTTACGACTTTGAACAGATGTTTTATGAGACTTTGGGATTACCCTTCGACCTTTGGATGTTGCATTGATGTATGTCTTGGTCTCCGAATTGCTTATGAGCCGAGTCTCTTGCTTTGGATTTGCTTTCATTTTGGGCAGACACCTATTTGTGTCAGGTTTTGGCAGTTGCAGGTACATCTTGCCTAGATTGTCTGGGGGTGTGCCTCTTACTGGCAGATGCTATTTGACATGTCTCGGTGTTAAGCTCATGTATTTTCACTGTCATTTGGATTTGCTTTGTCCTTTTCATGCCGGCTTTGGACCTAGCACTATCTAGTTGACTTTGGATCCAGTTTTGGGACAGTTTGCTCTCATTATTACAGGTCTGCAATTTATTACAGCAAGCATTTATTGGTGGACTAAGCTGTATTTTTCATGCTGAAATGTCCCAATTTGGTGTATTGTACCTCGTACTTGGTGGGCAGCAGCTTCTCAGTCAGTTTCCCAGTTATTTTGCCTTGGATTTAGTGGTTTTTTGGCTGTTTACAACAAACAGCAAGTAGTTTTTTGAACTATCTCTGCATTTACAGCCTGCATTATGGCTTCATCTTCGAGACTGATAATGCCATATTTAATATCACAAAGTTGGATGGTACCAACTATGGCTATTGGAAGAGCCAGATTTGGCAGGTTTTGGTGCAAAAGAACCATGTAAAGCCACTTCGATTGAGCAGGCAGCAGCCTGCAGGTATGAGCACTGATGACTGGTTTGACTTGGATGCATACTGTAAGTCCACAATCATACTCTCTCTGACTGAGCAGGTTCATTACAATGTAGTGGATGAGGCACAGACCGCATGGCAGTTATGGGAAAAGATCAAGAATCTTTATGATAAGAAGAGCCCGCCTAGTCAGATGTATTGGCTCAAGTAGCTCATGGATCTGCGCATGAAGGAGAATGCGGCGATGTCTGCTCATTTGAGCCAGTTCCATGTGATCTTGAAGAATCTGACATCGCAGGGTATCACATTTCCCAATGAGGTGACCCCACTCTTTTTGCTTGGGACTCTTGGAGAGTCGTGGGATGTCTTTTGTACTGCCTTGTGTGCTCCTGCTCTACTAAGCTGAAATTGTCTGATGTAGAGAGTGCTCTTCTGCAGGAAGAGATCAACAGGAAGAACTTGGATGCCTCTCGTGTTTCTCATGCTTTGATAGTTAGAGGTAGGAATGACAGGAATGACCGTGGGAATTGCCGTGGCCGTGACTCTCAGAAGGGTCGGTCCAAATCTCGTGGAAAGTCGCGTAGTAAGTCGCGTGGGTGCAACGCTAATGTCACTTTCCATCATTGTGGGAAAAAGGGCCATATCAGACCACAGTGTCATGAGTTGTGCAATGAGAAGCGCAAGGAAAAGGGGAAGGATAAAGTGCAGGAAAAGTCTTCTGATCGTAGTATTGTACCTACGAAGTCCAGTGTAAAGATCGAAGAGATCAATGTTACGCAGACTGAGGAGCCATCTGACGGTGATGAGTTTATCTTGGCAGCTCTAGCCAGTACAAGACCAGTCAACTCTGCTTGGAAAATTACCAGAGGCAGACTTGTACTGGCCAGAGGTGCCAAGGCTGGCAGCCTCTATCCTCTTGTAGTGGATGGTCCTACAGTTGATCATGTTTTGTCAGTGGGTTCTATCCCACATGTATCACTTTGGCATGCCCGCTGGGGGCATATGTCTTTGAAGGGAATGAAAATGCTTTCTGGTTTGCAGTATCTTTCGCCTTTAGACTATGCATGTTTTGACTCGTGTGATCATTGTCTTTATGGTAAGCAAAATAGGTCTACACATAAGAAATCGAGTAGGCCACGCATGAGTTAGCCCTTGGCTTTGGTGCATTCCGATGTTTGTGGGCCCATGCCTTGTATGTCTATGGGTGGCGTGAAGTACTTTATTACCTTCATTGACGATTTTTCTAGGAAAGTGTGGGCTTATCCCATAAAGCAGGAGTCCGATGTCTTGGCAGTCTTTCAGCATTGGCTTGCTCTTGTTGAGAACTAGACTGGGTATAGGCTGAAATGCCTTAGGACTGACAATGGCACGTGCTTTTGAGCAGTTGTGTGATGACAGGGGTATTAAGCGTCAGTTAACCGCCCCTTACACCCCACCCCAGAATGGTTTGGCCGAGCGCATGAACAGGACTATTCAGGAGTGTGTGTGCTCTATGCTTAGCCATGCAGGCCTACCACAGAGCTTTTGGGCTGAGGCAATTAGTACGACAGTGCGCATGTCATAAACCGATCGCCTTCTAGTGGTTTGGATTTCCAGGTTGTAGAGGAAGTTTGGGCTGGTAAGCCACCCTCTTATGCGCATCTCCGTATCTTTGGATATGAGGCATTCTGCCATGTGCCCAAGGACAAGAGAAGTAAGTTGGATCCAAAGAGCATTAAATGCATCTTTCTTGGCTATGGTGATTCAGGAGAGATGGGCTATCGCCTATGGGATCCGCAGGTGCGAAAAATAGTACGCAGCCATGATGTAGCTTTCCATGAACACGAAATGCATAAGCAGCCTGAGAAGGTGGTTGAGATCCGCAGAGTGATCTTTCAGGAGGAGCCTTGGGCTCTAGCATAGCCAATAGTACAGCCTACAGCAGTTCCTACACAGGGCCAGGGTGTTGGACAGGTAGTTGGGTAGGCAGCAGAGCTGCGGTGAGACGGTCTACTAGAGATAGACGTCCACCTGATCGCTATGAGCCCTCTATGCAGTATGTCTTGTTGACGGATGCAAGAGAGCCTCTCACCTATGATGAGGCTATGCGCAGGGGTGACAGTCACTCCTGGGAGAGGGCTATGCAGTCTGAGATGGACTCCTTGCATAGAAATATGACTTGGGATCTTGTTGCCTTGCCTAAGGGCAAAAAGGCTTTGCCATGGAAATGGGTGTACAAGCTGAAAAGTACCCCTGGGCACCCCAAGCCAGCCTATAAGGCTAGACTTGTATCTAAGGGTTTTAAGCAGGAGCATGGATTTGACTTTGATGAGGTCTTCTCTCCTGTCGTCAAGATGACTACCCTACGCTTGGTCTTGTCCTTGGTCGCACAACTTGACTTGGATCTTTATCAGATGGATGTTAAGACTGCATTCTTGCATGGGGATTTGCATGACAAGATCTATATGGAGCAGCCTAAGGGCTTTGCAGAACATGGCAGGGAGCACCTAGCGTGCAAATTGAAGAAGAGTCTTTATGGCTTGAAGCACGCACCTAGGGAATGGTATCATAAGTTTGATGCCTTTATGTAGTCATAGGGCTACAGCAGGAGTGCTATGGATCCGTGTCTTTAGACGAAGAAAGCCCGTGATGGCAGTTTACTGATTTTGGTTCTCTATGTTGATGACATGCTGATAGCAGGGAAAGCTCATGCAGAGCTTGATGCTCTGAAAGCTCAGCTCAAGAAGAGCTTTGAGATGAAGGATCTGGGACAGGCTTCACATATTCTTGGGATGCGCATTAAGCGTGATAGGCATCAGGGGCTTTTGTATCTCTCACAGCAGGAGTACATCCATAAAGTCCTTGAGCGTTTCCGCATGCAGGACGTAAAGCCTACGGGCTGTCCTTTGCTTTCTCATGTGAGGGTTTCACAGGCCGATTGTCTGCAGACAGATGAGCAGAGGGCCGAGATGGCCAAGATCCCTTATGCATCAGCAGTGGGCAGTCTCATGTATGCCATGATAGCCACTCGTCCAGATATTGTGCATGCAGTTGGCGTTGTGGCGCGTTATATGGCTACACCTGGCAAGAAGCATTGGGATACCGTGAAAGGTATCATGAGGTACTTGAAGGGCACTGTAGATATGTCTATATGCTACGGCAGCTAGGATATAGGGGTCGTGGGTTACACTAACTTCGACTATGCATGACATGTAGATAGTAGGAAGTCCACTTCTGGCTATGTGTTCACTTATGCTGGAGGGGCTGTTTCTTGGATGTCCAAGGTGCAGAAGTGTATGGCTTTGTCTACCAGTATGTTGCAGCCACCACTAAGGCTTGCAAGGAGGCTATCTGGCTAGGCCGTCTTGTTTCTGACCTTGGGATTGATGCTGTTCCTACACTGCATTCCGATTCTATGAGTGCCATTCAGTTGGTTAAGAATCCGGTCTTCCATGCGAAGAAGAAACATATTGAGGTGAGATATCACTTTATTCGGGGTGTCGTGGAAGACAGGTCTGTTGACCTTGTCAAGATCTCCATTGACATCAATCCTGCAGATCTACTCACGAAAAGCCTCACTACTGAGCGCTTTGCCCTCCTTAGGAGATTGATGGGCGTTGGATGAGATGTTGCCTTTCCTCATCCCTTGTACCTATGTACATTTGTACTGTCTTTTCTTTTCTTTTCTCTCACTGGGGCAGATTCGCCTTTAAGTGGGAGGTTGTTGGGATAGAGGCGCCTCCATCGTGCCACCCCGTGTATTACTACACTGACAGTACCCGCCACTGCACACTGCAGCTGGCGGGCGCCCGTCACCGTCACACTTATTCTTTATTCTTTCAGTGACTAGTGAATAAAGGAAGGGCCCGGTCACACATTGTGACCGTTGGAGTTCCCATTTGTCTCTCTCTCTCTTTTCTTGCTCTTGCTCTTCGCCATAGCTCGTGCATGGTCCTTTGATCCTCTCATCCCTTTCACCAATGAGAAACATAAGACTGCATTCACTACTGAATGGGGTGTCTTCGCCTACATAGTCATGCCTTTTGGGCTAACAAACACACCAGCCATGTTCTAGTGGCTCATGTGTGCCATCTTCAAGGGCATGCTTATGAGAGAGTTAGAAGTGTTTGTTGATGATTTGTGTGTTCACTCGAGTGGGGGGAACACCTAGACAAACTCCGAGTAGTCTTTGAATGATGCTAATCGTATCACCTCTCATTGAACCCCCTTAAGTACCAATTCTGGGTGAAACATGGATGCATCCTAGGGCACGTGGTATCCAAGAATGGCATTGCCATCAACTTCTTAAAAGTCAAGGTTATTGTTGATGTTCCACCACCAACCAACTACAAGGGAGTTCAGTGCTTCCAAGGACATCGAGATACTATCAGCACTTTGTGTTGAACCAAGGAATGCCAACGTGTATACGAAGAGTTGAAAAAGGCTCTGACAACTGCACCCATTCTACGAGCCCCAGATTGGACCATCACCTTCCACGTACACATTGACGCCTTGAAGTTTGCCATGGGAGCTGTTTTACATCAGCCCTGGAGAACACAACTTAGACTATCCTGTGAGTTTTGCTAGCAAACAGCTCACAGATACCGAGATGAACTATTGCACCACTAAGAGTGAGAGTTTGGCCATGGTCTTTGCCATTCAAAAATTCCAACATTATCCTTTGGCAACATTGGATCATGAGGAAACACCATGGAAATAGATCACTTCTTGATTCATGCAAACATGCAAAAAGAACCAAAATTGGGCACCTTGAAGTAAAACTTGGACCTTAGGACAAAATATTGGATCTTGTAGCGAAAAAGTAGACCTGAAGGTGAAAATCAAGGATGCCAAGATGGAGATTGAGGATTTTAAAATGAAAATCAGGGATGTTGGGATAAAGATCCATGAACCTCATGCTATAAAAGAGTAAAAAAAAGGTGAAATGCAACCACTTCCAAGTGAAACCCTACGTCAAGGTGAAAATTTTTGCACTCTCATAGGGCATAAGTTTTGACTTTAGGCTCAAACTAGGGCCAAATTTGTACTCAAAACAATCATAATGGCATCGTAAGTTAGCAAGTCAACATGAGAAAAATGGTATGATTTCTTTAAAGTCAAAAGGCATTGTGGGATTTTTGTACAATCATCGTTTCACGTATAGACCTTACTAAGTCGTACTTGATCTTATTGGATACTGAGAAAATGAACAATTTCATCTTATTGACCACCATTCGAGTTGGAGGTTGCATTAACTTAAAGGCATTTGTGCATGAATGTTCTAATTGGATAGAGAATCCATAAAACTTATCACATCCTCCTCCAAGTCTCATTTCTAATTCTTTTCGATGCCCATTGGTATCCTTCCTATCGGTCATTGCATGGAGACCATCCTTGCTATCCCTCTCTCCTTTTTTTGAAAGTTGTACATGTTACCTTAGAGTGCTATAAATAGAAAATCGATTTGCATATTAAAAAAGGGTTCTAGCCTTCTTCTCTTGTATGGATATAAGTGATTGTTGAGGCTTGGAAAAGTTGCTTCCTAAGGGCTTCCATGGTCAAAATAACCTTCTTTCTTTTGTACATTGAAATTCTTTTTGTTAATAGAGTTTCATTTAACAATCCCCCATCTTCTTTATAAATGTATATAAGATCATATTTATTTTAGTATATGATGCATGATTTCGAAGAAAGTATTGAACCAAGTATTTACTTTAATGTATTATGTTTCAATTTTCTTTATGTTCAAATTGTGTCAAAGGGATGTTTTACTAAAAGACAAACACACACGCACACACACACGCGCGTGCGCGCGCGCACACACACACACACAAAGGGAGGGGGAGTTTGCCAAGATCTTGTTACAAGATGGAGCATACCATGAATGGATGTAATGATTGAACACAATCCCCTAAATGCATCAAATTACTTAGATTACATGGATCCCTTTAGTTATATGTATAACACACACATGATCTATTGCTTTTACATGGAAAGGTTTCTACTCATCTCACTTTTCACCTCATAGCATAGGAAACTATAACGGCTTTATTGACATATCAAGGCCACTTCTATTATCTATCAAAATCAACTGCAATGGGGTCATACGACACTCGTTTTGGTAGCTTCTTTATCTTCCTTATGTATATGAAAGAGAAACTAGTTTACCTTGGGGGTTGGAAGACACGCGGAGTCTTCAGATGTTTGGATCATATCCTATGTATGGTAAGAAATTGCATAGACGAGCGTTTTCTTTCTATGCTTGGTTTTACATGTGATGTTTCTCTCTCCAAATCCCTTTTTTGTAGAATAGTTATCTGCTTATATAAGAATATCAAGAGCCCATCCACACGCAAGTATATGCCAAATGTTTGGTCCTTGAAGGTGAAATAAGCATCTAGACTTCTATAATTACATGAGGATTCGCGTTCGTTTCACCACAATGGAAGCTTGTTACCTAGATAAATGGAATTTTACAAGGTAACTACTCTGAAGGGCGTCTCGTGGATTAGTCAACCCACGTGTTGAAAATCAAGTGGCATGCTATTGTGTTACACAACATCGTACCACCAAGTACATATGCGCACGAGCATATATGGTCTTGTCGTAAAGGTCGAACCAACTCTTATAATATTGTGCCAGCAACTTTATTGAGCTGTGCTAACTAAAAACTATTTTATTGTACTAGCAGGAGGAGCTAGATGGCTGAGGGCATACTCAAGTGCAGCCAAGGAGACAGGCAAGAATGTGAGTACGAGACGTCTGGTAAGGCATATATGCTTACAAAAAGCTTGGAAGTGAGAGTGAGATCCAGGCGCATGACAAGGAAGGCTACCCTTAGAAGTGGGGAGTTGTAAACGGTAGGGGGGACCTCATCCATGTACACCCTACCCAATGTAGGGAAAAAACAATACATTAGGAGGGAATGTGCAAGGGATGAAAAGGGAATATGCAAAGGGGAGGGGAATATTCGACAAAGAATATTCTGCTGCCGGTGCGGGGGGCTTCGGACAACAAGTTGCTAACTATGTGCGAAAGCTTGCGGTGGCCCATCGCCGTTCCCCCCCCACCCGGCCCTGCTCCCTCCCTCTCTCTCTCTCTCTCCTTCCTGGTTGCTCCGTCTCCTTCTCCCCTCTCCCTCTCACCTTGTCATTGCCTGCCTATATAGCCTTGCATGCCCCTCCACCTCTCCCTCTCTCCTGGTCTATGATCTCATCGAGAATCAACGATTGATCGTCGTCTGCCGTCACGCCTCCTCCTCGACATAATCGCATCATCAGGTAGCCATGAAGTTCTGCAGACGCCTCCATTGCTTGCTCCAAGACACCTTGCCCGAGTATCGCGACAAGTTCCTCTCCTACAAGAAGCTCAAGAAAAGCCTCAAGCTCATCCCTCCCTCGGCTTGCGCAGAAGCTGACAGCAGTATCGCTTGCCTCAATCACAGCAACCCCCAGTCTATTGCCTTTTGTAGAAGGCTGGTAACAGAGGAAGCGGCCTTCATCCAGCTGCTCGACGCAGAGCTTGAGAAAGTGAACAGTTTCTTCTTGGACAAGGAGGAGGAGTTTGTCATCAGGTCGCAGGTATTGATCTCCTTAATCGCTTGATATTCACATGTTGAATGCCGTATATCTTAGGCTTCGATTCATGGCAGCTGCTTCTTCGTTCATCTTTTTGCATTGCATTGCATAAGTCTCTAATTTCTTGCCATCATCAAAGCAGGAGATGAAGGCAAGGCTAGAGACGCTTGCAGAGGATCAGGTGTATGGGTTGGGCATTAACACGAACGAGATTAACGGGATGAGGATGGAAATCTGCAGAGACATTGTAGTCATCCATGGCGAGATGGTCCTGCTGATTAACTACAGTGCCCTGAATTACATAGGTGAGACAGCATGGCCCTGCAAAACGTTGTAGCAAGGCCACATATTATTGGGTCATCTAAGGTTGGATCTGTGAAAACCCTCCTCAATTCTTGAATTATGGTACTGTGGCAGGCTTTGCAAAGATACTCAAGAAGCACGACAAGATGACAGGCCGGCTTCTGCGGTCCATATACATACACAAGGTACTGCAAGCCCCTTTCTTTGCCACCGACATGCTATCCGACCAAGTCAGGGAATGGGAGGAGGCTCTGCAAACCCAGTTCACCACTCTCTCTCTTCCTCCTCCTCCTCCTCCTCCTCCTAAATCAAGGAATCAGGAAATGATGGTGCAGGTGGACCCTATCGATCCTTTGGCCTCTTCATCAGCATGCTCCAGCTCCCCCTTATCATCATCGTCGTCGGCACCTTCTTCCCTAATTCCTCTAGAGCTGTCCATGTCCATGGATGCAGTGGTTGCTCCCATGAGAGAGGATGATGCAGCCATGGATAGCACTTGCAAGAACATCATGGCTGCCTGCAGGATCATGAGGGAATTCCGCAGAGGCAGCTCCACTTACAACTTCTTCTCCTTCCCTCCCTTCGGCTACCTCTCCCCCGATCACTTCGATCTGCCAGATCAAGGCCTCAACCCATGCTTGGTGCGTTGACATCAGATCAGAGTCATCCAATTATCGTCTCAGGCCGCCCCTCTTAACAGAAAAATGTGTACAATTCCTAGACACAAACAACAAGAACTGACAACAACGATTACACCATCGTCAAGTAGCACATACGCTTTTTCTCAGGTATTATCTCATTGTATATATATAACGTCAATTGTCGGGGGTCACCGTGCCCGGCTTGGGTTCTTTTGAAAGTTTTACAACTCAAGGTTGCAGCAAGGTCACATGAGCAAAAAATATTACTCTCTTTGTAATTGTGACATACCTATACCATTCACTTAGCAATGATCTTTCTGGCTAGGTTTGTTATAATTACTCTCTCTGTAATTGTGACACACCTACACCATTCACTTAGCAATGATCTTTCTGGCTCCCTCTTAGCAGGCATTTGCGTTTGTTTTGCTCTTTGGCCCTCTCTTAGTAGGCATGTGTGTTTGTTTTGCTCTTTGGTTTCCATATGTGAGATGATGTTGCCTTGAAATGTGTCAAGTAAGAAAGTATAGGACCAAACCTTAGTTATCAGCTGATCAGAACTGCATCATAGCTGAGAGATTTCATGATCCTAGGACCAACTCTGCATGGCCAATCATGTAGGATTATCTCGAACTTCTCGAATCTTGTTCTTAAACATAGTGGTGAGAGTAGGTACCATACATGCGGTCCTAGTTCACACACACACACACACACACACACACACACACACACACACATGCACTCACTCTAGCAACGATTTGGTTCACAAACAATTCAAGCACAATCTTGTGGTGTGCATTGAAGCACCACACTCAAGGCATTTAACATTAAAGCACTGCACAAAGCGTCTTAATCACACAACCACTCCACTTGTTTCAAGTAGAGAGAATGTGGATCATGTATTTGTGCCCCATCTTCATGGAGAGAGCAAGGGACATGTCATATGCGAATTCCATTTGTGAGGTGAGAAAAACATTCATCCTATATTAGCTAGCAACATCTTTCTACCATGAATTCTTCAAAGCTACACTCCCGATGGGTTTTTTAAGAACTAGGTTTCAAAGTTTCCACTAAAAAATTGGAAACTATTATAAGACACATGCATCATAAGTTCCCAATTGTCATCATAAGTTGAAAATTGTTGGAAGACATTTGGATTGGTTTCTCTACTTTTAGTTTCTCAAGAGTGTCCAATTAAAACACACTTAATGTAGCAATCTCAAGTGGAAATCATCACCTATGTGTGTGCGTGCACATGCATGTGTGTTTTGCGATAAAAGAGCAAAATTTAGTGGATAAAAAGTAATTGGAATGTGAATACCTTTCAAAGCCCACCTGATTCCTAAAACGTAAACCCCTTGATAGTGTGAAAACCATTTAGTGAAGGAAACCCTCACGGGTATAGCTCTCCTTCTTTATGGGGCATCATACTAAAGCTCTTTCCCATAATCCAATTTATGATTTGTTGTCGTGAAAATCCACCGGCGTAATAAAGTCAAAGCTACCCTTGGAACCTCACCTTGGCATACGCATAATCGTGAGCTAGAGTCGAAGCACCTTTATTTGTCTTGAAGGCTTGGATGAGGCCATTGATGATGCACCCTCTAATCTTGAAATGGATGTTTTGAATGTACTTAATCACAGAGGTACGGAAGCTCTTGATTAGCCACATACATAACTAGACACCATGATTAACATAGAGCTTACTTCTCCAAGCATTCCCATGGGACCAAGACTCTGTGAATTTGAAAATTTCACATGAGTTGAAGGAAAACACTAGAATTTTTAATCGGTCCTGATCGTCAATGAAAGGACATATTCACTAATTGACTTACTCTTAGAGAAAGTGTTAGAGGATTCTCTAGGAAGTCACATAGGGTCAGAATGAGCATTCATTTTCATGCTGCCAACGGCTCTATCTATCTAAGATTGCAGAGGTACATATCTTTTGGTGATGCTTAAGGGATTGCCAAAGAAGGGGAAGCTCTTATAGGTAGTGGGGTAGATGCACCTAAGATTGCGGAGGTACAAATCTTTTGGTGATGCTTAAGGGATTGCCAAAGAAGGCGAAGCTCTTAGAGGTATTGGGGTAGATGCAAGATTCTCTAAACAATGCCATGGGACCAAGATGAATAATAAGTCTCACGCTACTAAGTCTAGCGGCAATTCCCCAAGTGGTGCTTTTAAGGTATTAATGAAGTGAAAGCTCCTACAAGCAATGGTTCGTGAAGGGGAAACTTCCTTGCTAAACCTGTGTCACTATATCCTTGCCAAAGTGTAGTCTTTGAGACCACATCACAAGTAGGTCACTCATCAAATGCTCTTTGGCCGCCTTGTGAAAGAGAGGCACACTTGGAAGTACAATTCCAATAAAGCACTCCCAACAAAAATATCATTTTTGTAGCCCTCTCCAAAAGCAAGTGCATGTATATTTTGGCCCTTTATTATAGGTCTTGTGATGCAATAAGCTTTCAAACAGACTCTATAGTAGAGCTCCATGAGTCGTGTTGCTAGGTCTAAAGGGAAATGAATGTTTTGACACCTATTGCTATTGTGGCTAAAAGGCACATTGTTTGGCATGTTGAGATAAAACAATCCTTCCATCATGGAACAATACATCTTCTAAAACTTGAATGTGTGACATATGCACCTAAAAATATCTCGCTTGCTCCATCAATTTGTATATTCTTAAATATAGTATGGGTGAAGCACTGCACACTTCTACAATTCATGTGCATTTTTGGAAAAAAAATTTGATGCAGGATAGACATGTTCTAACTACTCAAAAGGTCTTGAAGTGTCAATGTGTGATTCCACCATGCAGAAAATTGAAGTCTTCCTACATAATGCTTGGCCCCTAAAGTTGTTGAAGAAGGCTTTCAAACTATATTGTAGCTTGTGATTAAATTGGAAAATTGTCCTTTACATAGGTTTTACATTTCTAAGGTAAATTAATGTAGAGAGTCAATTATGGGCTTTCATTGATAATTACAATCAAATGCATGTGTATATTTTGTTAAAGCCTCATATTTTTTTGTTAAGTTATGTGTAGCATGTTGGACACTATTGTGTCAACGTGTATAAAAATGCCCAAGTAAATGACCCTTTACATAATGTGGCACATATAGTACTCATGAATAGAACCATAGTTTGAGCTCCCCATACAACCCCACATTTCCTTTACTCATTACTACCTTTATTATTTTAACCTGGCTTAGATGCTTCAAAAGAGATCCTTAAGTCTTGTCTACAAATGCCTTGAATGTTGGGTATAAGGCGCTATCATTGGCCCTTCGTGCAAGAAAAAGAAATGAGTAAAGACAATGGGCTAGATATTGTGTGTCTAGTTGGAACACCAATCTCTACTATTGATCACCATTCGTGCTCCTTATGTGGGAATAAAGAACATGCTAACATGAAGGGATAAATACCACAATCATTTAGGGAGAGTAAGACCCATAATAGTAGCACAACCTAGCAAGCACTTACAAAGGCCATGTTAGGTATTTACAAAAAATAGCTTGAAGATTAAAGAGATGTGTATCACTTAAGTAATATTGCAATCATAATACCTTACTATGCTTATTTCTTGAAAAGTATTTGATAATTTAAAAATGATGAATTGAAGTTTAGCTATTCTTCCATGATGGGCTAATGGGCTTGCCCTTTTTTACGAGTTGACTTAGGGTAAGGGGGACCAGTAAAAAGACAACCCACAATAGTAGTGCATTTTTTTGTTGCAAGCGGGGGCCTTTAACAAAACACTCAAGGTTGTTATATTGGTTTACGAGGAAGGAAATAAGGCTTGGCATTGGTTGATGGAGGTTCAAAACTTGTTCTTCTATTAGCTCGCATTTGATTTTTTGGAAAGGCTCCCGACATGCACTCCTTCCATTGGAGTTTTTCACAACATTAAAAATCGTATTGGTTGTTGTTGCGAATAAAAAGAGTATCAAAACAACCTAATTTTTTTCCTACAAACTCTTGATCACAAAGCGACAATATGTATCTAAAGGTGCCACACAATTGCCGATTTCTTCTTTGAGATTTCAAGTGGGCAAGGTAGTTGCTGTATTGGCTCTTGTATCCTAAGCATTGTTCACATTGTTGAGCACATAATCTAAAGCAAAAGGAGTTAGATGTGTTGACTATGGCTTAAGTGTGGATTGATACACTACAAGGATCATAGATTCTTGTGAAGAAAATGGTCGGATTGTCTAAATGGGATAGGCTCATGCTAGGAAGTAGCTCCCTTTCTTATGTTGAGAGCTATTCATACCAAACTAGCTACTACTAATTCCAAATCCAAGATGTTGATCATATTGCAACCTAGGCCCTTTTCATGTACCACCATGTCAATATTCTGAGCAACGTTGTGGTCCACTCATGCAAGCAAGGCTAGAGGCCTCCATCTTGTGTAAGGAGCACAATGGCATAGATGCACAAATATCTATGGAAGTGACATCATGGAGGGGGATGTTAGATCAACTATTAGTCTGTGTAGTAATAGAGGTGGATGACCCATTGGGTGATGGTGGGTTGCTAGCCATCATTCTTAAGCGAGGGGGTATATTAACATCATCTCCTAGCTCAAGTGGTGCAAAAAGCCCTAGTCACTACTTTCAATGGAGTTGTAGAGCATGTTGACACATAAATGTACTGGCACTCCACCGAATCATTCTAGCTCACAATTTGACGCTATGGTGCGCTGAGCTACTTCCAGTATCTCCTCCACAACCTATTGCAGGTGAGTAATTCCCCTACACACCTAAAAGAACCATGGGCTCACACTCACTATGTAAACCTTCATATGGCTCTACAATCCACCATGTACACCCTATCCACTGCCATGCTGCACGCAAGAAATTAGGTGAGATCTTAATCCCCATTTGTGTACAACTAGGATAGCTGATCCAATGATTGAGTCAAAAGTGGTAAGCATGGAGCTTACATTGCTCTCTACAATGTCCTTGTCACCTCCATGCACCTCTTGCCATAGATAAGCCAATCATCATGACAACAATTCCCACTTTGTAGGAGCTGCCTCCATGATCATGACTAGTCCAAAGGTGACGGAATTTTCAATGAGGATTCAATGAGACTATGAAGAGAGGGATTTGATGTGACTATGGCCGTCCCTAACTACCGCATGAGTGAATGACATGCATGTCACATTGTCATGTGTGTGAGAGAGGTGAGAGACAACAATGGAACCATGGGATATGCCATATATAGAAGTGGCAATCTTTTCTTAGTAGATATTAAAAAGACTTTTGTCACCTTTTTGGGAGAAAAATTAGGAGGTTTCCATGTAGGCTCATATGCAATTTGGGGGTTTGCAATGTTACCTTCAGTGCATTTCTTTTAAAAGATATAAAAGATGTAAAAGCATATGAGTGTATGTTCTCTAGCTTCGTCAATTCTAAACAGGTCAATGCTTCAACGTTATATCCCCCCCTCCCCCTGGCTCGGCCCATACCAAAAATGCCACCTTGCCTAGTATCAAATGCTTGAGACCCACGCACACACGTAGGCTACCCGACTAACTATGCTGCCACTCAATGGTAAATGGACCACACTTTGTATACATACCAGTGAGACTATTGCCAACAAATAGATTTATTTTAATTGCACACCTTAACTTCTTTGTTTGTTTTTTATAAAAATATGTGTTAGGCATGCATGATCCTTAAATACATACATAGGGATAAACTTTGGATGTTTTCTTTAAAAAAGCATATTTGTGTATGAGCATTGCATATATACACCTTTTTTATAGTGTACATGTATGTGAGTACGATATATATATACACATCTCACTGTCTTTGTGTGAATGTAGTGTTACATTTATTTATGTATACCAAGAGAGATGACATGAGAATCCTAATTGTAAGTTGTAGAATCTATGCATTCATTTTGAAAGCTTTGATATTGGATTATTGCTTTGTTTTCGCAAATTAGATTGTCTAGAAGTTTATTATTACAAAAGGCATAATGTATGTTATATGTTGCTATGGCTATTATAATAAGGCCACAACAACGATGACACACCACATGGCACAATTACATGTCCATTTTGATGATATTACTATGCATTATGCATAAGGTGACAATTTGTTTCACAGTGTTGGCTTGGATTATGCATATGGTAGCAGTCCAAATATTGCAATGGATACAATATGTCGAGGAGTTCACTATATAGCTGTCCCTGTATATCACATGCATTCAAGGCCTATTTATAAATATCCCTATCTATGAATTTTTTCCTTGAATAAAACACAACCCTTTTCTATTCAATCTGTGAATAACCCTTATATGATACCCTTTTGTAAATAAAAAAATGTATCAATTATATTTTTAAAATCCCTTACTTTTGAACTCACATCATACACATTTATATTAACGCATGAACCCCCCCACCTTGACGAGGAGCATAACATGATGCATGTGCTAACACACTTATTTGGGTCTACATTTAATGTCATTAAGACCCAATGATGCAAATCAAGGCTCATTCTTTACATTTATGCTTTGGATTCACACACACACACACACACACACACACACACACACACACACACACACACACACACACACACACACACACACACACACACACACACACACACACACACACACACACACACACACACACACACACACACACACACACACACACACTTATCCAAGCCAAGATACATCTAGCTCCACATACACAAACATGTGTATTTATGATCAGATTTAGCCCACAATACACCAAGAGATAATTCCACAACCACCATTACACATAAAGCTTTGGATAACTCATGAGCCCATATTCCACATGCTTAAAAACTCAACTTCTAACTCATGTGTTGAATCAAAAGAAAGATTGGGTAAACTTTAGAGTTTACTAAAGTAGTGAAAATGTTAGGCGGTATTAAGAACGTTTGGGATTCTTCTAATTGCACTTTTTCATATTGCAAATGAAAGCTCATTAAGAAAGTCTCTATGCTAGGTAAAAAAATCTTGCACACTCGCTCAAATCTTGGGCTTTGATTGTTTATCCAAAATAACCCACACCAAGCTCAGAAAGGTAGAAGGAACAATGCATTGCATGTTGCTCACATAAGAAACACAACAAATGAGATTTATTAACCATCTACCACCCAATCCAAAAACAAGTCCTTTGTAAATCCTTTATGCATTGAAGGGTTGATCCCTAGCTATTGCAAATTTTACATGAATAAAGCCCTACTACAAGCTTGTCTTTCAAGTTTCAAAGAGACTAAGACATGACATGCTCATGATACCAACACTAGCATCACATTATTAGCAAATGATCTACAAATAATTAGCCAATCTCCTTTAGCAATCATTTAGACCAACGACCAACATGCAATTATTTAGCATTATTGCCATTCTTGTAAAGGAAAGATACATAAACACAGAGGAGAAAACTATCAGGTTTTCTAGTTCACATGGGCTCTCTTGTGGGTCATGTTTGCATGTTGCAATATATTTAACTATATTATGATAATTTTATTATATTAAGAAATGTTGATGATATGAGTAAAACAATTGATACGTCACAGGTTTTGATAGCTCTCAACATTCCTTTTTGGACCTTGATTTATGGATCCTTACATATTATATTGATAAGTGTTCATAGTTTTCTTTCAATAAATGTAATTAATACCATGTACAATATAACATGTGTAAGTAGCCATCAACATTTGCGCAAATGGCTTGATTGCATGAATAGATTAGCTTAAGTTATTGTTAAAATTCTAGTACTCTCCAAATGCATAAACTCACATGGAACTTTTATCTCTCTAGCACGGTTTATATGATATACTATGCCCTCACTTATATTTTTATGGTACACTAGACCTCACTTAGGTAATAATGCTAGCTAGGGGATAATAGATATTAGATATGCTCAATGCCCCACCCTTGTAAGGTGCTACCAATGATCCATGGTGCTCTAAGTTGTAAGGCCCCTATTATGAGGAGAAGCCATGTGTGATTATGGATATTGGTTGGGTCTTGACTTGTATGTCAAATGAAGTCTATGCGATTGGATGGCAAATATGTGACCTTTGTGTATCTAGCATTTGGGTTAGATAGAGTATTTATCCTGATAGAAAATGGAGGCACAATGCATTGGGGTGTGGAAGTTATTAAGGACCCATGTTTTGAAGTGTGGGGACCACAGAAGCAGCCCTTGGGTTGTAGAGTCTCAGGGAGGACTAGTGTTAACCCTCAAACGAACGAAGGTGGAAAATCCGGAAAAGATAAAGCAGAAGACAAAGACAAAGGCCAAGGCAAAGAGAAATGGAAGACAAAGACGCACAAGGAGAAGAGTCCTAAATAAGGGAGAAAGGCACACAAGGAAAATCGCAAGTCAAAACTTTTGTAAAAGAGCGCAAGCGCATCATGGTTTAATTCAAGGAGCGCCGGGCTCTCACCCGTGCAATTTGTAAATGTAGATGGGCGGTGGAAAGGAAGCTAGGAAGATAGAAGGACAATGGGAAAAAGGGCCTAGGCTACGGCCGGCCATGTAAAAAAGGGGAAAAGGGGATGACCGCCCAAAAGGGATTTAGGGTTTTGTATATAAAGTTGAAAAGTGAATGAGAAGCTCATTCTTGTGTGTGGCCAAAGCTTCTTCTTCTTCTTCTCTTGTTTCTTGCCTTCTTGTTTGTGCTTGAGAGAGGGATTGAGAGAGTGTGAGGGAGTGATTGTGTGAGAGTGAGGGATCTTGGAGAAGAAGCTCTCCATCTTCTCTCTTCATCTTCCCCTCCTCTCTTCTCTTCTCTTGTCTCGCGCGTGGCTATGGATGATGAAGTTCATGGAAGAGGGATTGAGGTTGCTTGAGCTTGCCTCAAGGATCGTGGAGCTACAGGTGTGCAAGAAAGAGGAGGGTACTCGATCGAGCATCAAGGTAAGCTCACTACACCCGTAGGTAGGCATTGCGCGTTGGCTATGTGAGAGGTAGCCATGGCCGCTCGGTTCGAAACACTTGAGCAATAAGTGGTCCGTAGGTCTCGCGGTAGAGCTTGTAGCTCCCCTTCATTTTGGTTCCGTTGCTGGGACAGACGGAATCGAGCCTTGAGCGCCGCGCACATCAAATTGAGCATAGAAGTAGGGTTTGCAGCCCGAACCAGTGCTCGAGATAGCTAGGAGATTTAGGAGGTTTTAATCCGTGAAACAAGTAAGTGTTTTGGTTTGTTGGAAGCATTAGTATAGGACTACCATTCTGCATCTCTGTTTTGCATTTTGGCTGCACTAGATTAAGGTTAGATTAGGTTAAGAAAAGAGAAAACAGAAGGTTTTGGCTGCTGTTGGAAACAGGGAAATAGGGGACTAGATTTTGGGTGCTATCGATTTGTGCTACTCCAGGTGAGTCTAGTGCTTCTTAGTAGTGCCCTAATCATATCTGGAAAGTCTCTTGTGATTGTGTGTAGCAGGCGTCAAGTGGGATCGAAACGCGTCGAAATTGCGCCTGCCGCCAGACGTAGTCGGACCAGGTCTCAGTGGTCCGATTCCCAGAATCGGACCACCCGAGTCCTGGAGTCGGACCGTCCGATTCCAAGAATCAGACCATCCGACTGAGGGAGTCGGACTGCGTGCTAGTCGGACCATCCGGATCAGACAGTCCGATCGGATGTGCCACGTGGCACTCAGACCGCCCATCATAGTCGGACCATCAGAATACTAGAGTTGGACCAGCCCTGTGGACTCAGACCACTCTGTCCAATTGCAAGAATCGGACCGTCCGATTGAGGGAGTCGGACCACTCTGTCCGACTGCAAGAATCGGACCGTCCGACTACTAGAGTCGGACCAGCCCTGTCCGATTTCCAGAATCGGACAATCCGATTCTGGGAATCGGACAATCCGATTCTGGGAATCGGACCATCCTGCTAGAAGGAAAAATAAGGATTTAGTTGACCCTACCACAGACCTGACCCCCAGGACACAACCCTAAACACCCCCAAGATCCAATTTGACCATTAGAACCTCAGAGACCAATTGAACTTAGAGCAGAATAGAAAATGCAGCACAGACCTTCAGAAAGACCATAGAATAGCCGGGAACCAAGCTTAGAACTCAAATCAGGCTAAGAATGTGGAGAGAAACAGAGTGGAGTTCGCATTAAACGCTTTCTGCATCAGCACTTCACTCTTGTGTTCCACTAAGTTTGCACTGCAAGAAAAGAGAAAAGCCTGTTTTCGCACCAAGCACCATGAAAGCACTAAGTATAATGTGTGAATAAGGATTGCAGCTGCTTTCAAATAACAAGGAACACATCAGGATATCTAATAACATTAAGGAACCCACTAGTAGGAGCAGACCCCAAGACTTAGACAGGTGCATGAGTGCCCTACTAGTAGGACCTGGAGAAGACACGAAGACAAGGAAAGCAACAATATAGAGGATTGGACGCTGCTTGGATTTATTGACAACCTCGTGGATCTGGAAGCAGAAACAATGTTGGGATCAAGAGGCGAACGAGGAGAGGACCAATTAGACTTAGGAGAATTTCCAACCTCAGTCCAGGAATTGGTCCACAACTACGATCTACTCACTAGGACCGTGATCCAGGGTAGACCTGTAGAGGAAGTGGTAGCAAACCTGGAAGAAGAGAGAAGAGCAATCAAGAGAGCGATAGAAGGCATAATTGCCTACAACCATGAGCAAAGGGCTAGAAGGCTACAGCAAGACGTAGATATGTACGAGGCTAGACGAGTGCTAGACCTAGCTGGAGCGGCCAAATCTAGACCGAACGTAGAGGGAATGGGCAGTAGAGGCTGACATGACATTGAGCGAACTGGTAGCAAAGCGACTCTTGCACAATACGTCCGTTGAACAGAGCGCTACTGCCCTAGCCATCGCGCTACTATCGGGATTGGGAATCAGTCAAGGGGCTAAAGGGCAGGCTAGAATCCCCATCGTAGCAAAACAACTAGCTAGATACGAACCTAGCAGTGACCCGTACAGCTTCATGGAGCAGTTCGAGCAAGTATGTGAGGCAAATGGTCTTACTGACCCTGCATAGCGAGCTCAAGCTTTCAGCCTGTGCTTAGACGATAAGGGGAGGACCTGGTATTCTAGTCTAGATGACGCAAAAGTACAAACTTTGTTCGCCTTAAGGGCCTCTTCATCAAGAGGTTTTTGGAGGCAGGGTATTCGGATAACCTCATCGTTAGGTTGATGAATATCAGTCAAAGGGAGAAGGAAGACGTTAGGGATTACGTCACTCAGGTGCGTAGCCTCTACAAGAGAATCCCTGCCAATGAGCAACCTACCGAGAGGGCAGTGTCTACAGTGTTCATGAACGGGATTTGGAGTGAGGAGCTCTACAAGGCTTTGGCCAGTAACTCCATCTTGCAACGAGACGTGCTAGCTAGAGTTTTCGAGGAGGCAATATGCGTAGATGATCAACTCAGGGAATGCAGCATGAGGACTACCAACTGAGAGAGTGCAAGCCAGAGGGACCCTGAGAGATCAACTACTTCGGGGGAAAAAGCAACTGCTAGTGTGCAGGATAAGGGAAAGAGTGTAGACCACAACCAGGGGATGGCAAAAATGAGAATAGAGATTGCACGGTTGCAAGAGCTGGTAAGGAAGCCTGTGAGATCGCATGTACAATGTATATACTGCGGCGGCAATCACCTCCCAGTTGAGTGCCAAGATCCTAGATCTCGGCCGTGCTCAAATTGCAGTAGATTTGGGCATGATGCAGTGCATTGCAGAATGCCGAGGAGATTCCCATACACGCAGCAGTACAACCCTCCATACTTAGGTAATAGGCCACCCAATTTCTTTGGGAGGGGAGCCCAGTTAGCTCTCCCAGCACCGACTGACTCAAGACCTGCCGTACCTAGGTTGGTGGAGATGAACCCAACTGGTATATCCAGACCACCAAGGCCTTTTGTAACCCACCCATCTAGCGATGCTCCTATTCACTTTGTGGAGGAGCCTAATGAGAAAGAAACATATGTCAACCCGTACATATCCAGGACGAGGAGGGCAACCCAGTCCTAATGGACTATCGGCCGGTGCCGGTGATGGCTTTAGGAAGAGGAAGAGGCAGAGGCTTTGGAGGGCCAAGCCAAGATCTAGTCACATGCTGGACTTGTGGCCACCCAGGCCACATTTCATCACGCTGCCCAGAACGAGAACAAGCTAATAAGAACAAAGCAGATCTCCGATGCACAGAGTGTGGAATTACACATCTGTTTCTTGACTGTCCTAGGCGGAAGCCATCAACCAGCTCTGCCAACATGCCATCAGTGCCTTTGGGGCTTTTTGGAGTGGAAACCTTTGACAGTGAGGATACACCCATCCCACTACATGTTATGACGTGGGCTCAAACAAAACAGGCAGGCATCTCTTTGCCAGGGCCAAGTAACCTTGATGCAACCTCAATAGGAAAGAAAAGCCGGAGGAGACGGAAAAAGAGAACCGATGCAAAGATAACTCTTAAAACTGAGGAAGCGACTACGTTAGTAACGGAAAAGAGGGTCACAGACGCAGAGGCGGAGACCTCAGCTCCTAAGACAGCCGAGCTAGGGAGTGCCAAGGTAGGGGAATATCCCCATCCCAAACAGCAGCTCGAGGCTATAGCTAAGGTCAAGGAGTGGGTCAAGGACGCCCAAAAGCACCTCAAGGATGCTGAATCCATATTAGAAGATCCTATTGACGATTTCTCCAGCGTGAGCACACCAGTCTCACCTTCAAAACCACAAGCTGCGAGTATACCTACACCACTGGGGGCAACTCAACAGCAAGGCCAAGGGGAAACTTGCCAGGGCAGACATAACACATGGCCTAGAAATGCTAGCCTCAGGGGAAGACAAGAGCCCAGTAGCCTCCTCACAACCTTGTTGTCTACTCCAGTAACTCTAAGCTTGGAAGACCTGCTTAGGCAGAAGCATTCCTTATGGCAGGAGTTAAAAGACTTGATGGAGGGACACACAGGACTTGCGGGTGTTGATCCGCAAGATCATGATGCGGTTACACAGATCCCAAGTCTAACTCTACACTCAACTCCTAAGTCTTTGCACATTAATGCTTTTTGGGAAGGCACTGAAATGCATGCAGTTTTACCCGTCCTAGCCTTAGGAGTGTAAAATATTACACGGCGCAGCGAACAGAATCTGAGAAAGAGATAGAGAGTACACAACAGATAAGAGGAGAATCACTAAATTCTTTAACTTCAAACAACTGATACAAAGATGGCTCTGTCCACCCGTGCGCTTTCACTGAGTGAAGCTTAGATGGCGATCTAGACAGAAGATAGGTGAAGAGCTTAAGGCTAGCTGGAACAACAACTCTGACTGGGTGAAAGATGAGTGTTTGATGGCTGCGAAGGGGTTTAGCTTTTATAGCCCGCGAAGGTCGTTAGGTCGGCCTGCTGACCGACCTACCATATGAGCCTCCACTAGTGCAGTAAGGGTAGAGATGGACACTTGGAAGACGACCCCTGTTGACCTAGATGCCATCTAAGCTATGCTGAAAGGCGATACTCAAACGACCAAACCCTATGGATCACTCACTAAATATATTCCTTGCCCTGAGGATGAGAGGGATTGGATGCACGTTTTGGCAACCATTGACCTACCATTCTCGGATGAGGAAGAACTATATCGGCAGGCTGCTACCATGCCAATTGAGGAGCCAATTGTGCTACTCTGCATGATGGCAGGAAGCTCACTCAACCCAGGCAAACCAGCCTCGTTCCATATCCCCAACAACAAACTAGAGCTTCAGGAAATCGTAGAGTATCTGACCAATAAACTAGAAGGCAACTTGGCTACTAACTTAAAACCTCTACGTGATCTATTAGCTATGCCATAATGGAAATGGACCAAGGTCCACGACCTGAATTTGTTATATAACTAGGCTTTAGTTACTAATGACAAGGAGACTGGAGAGGAAAGCTTAGGTGATGATGAGCAATCAGAAGGACAGGACTCTGATGACGAGGAGTATGAGGACTGTCGCTCTACGGGAGAGGAGAGTGAAGAAGAGATAGATACAATAGAGTACGACACGGAAGGAAAAGCGATAGAATAAATCAGGGCAGACTCGAGGCCTAGGAGAGGAAGGACCAGTCAGAACGAAAAAGGAGTCATGCGAATGGAGTGTGACATATCCTGGCTAGAACACATAGGAGCCATGGATTATGAGCAAGCTAGAGTGGCACGACCATGGGTAATCCCAGTGCTCAAGATGGATGCACCTACTGAACTACGACCCCCTGGGGAAACACCTTCCTCAAGTGAGGGATGCGAGTTTAACTCAGAGTCGGAAGTCAGCACTGAGAGTGATCCCGAGATACCACAACCTTCTAAAGTCAAACGCACCAAGGGAGACTTGCCAGTCCACCTAAGGCGCAGGAGGCTAAAGGAGGAGGCCAGGAGGCAAGCAAAGGACTCAGAAGCAGAAAGGCAAAAGAAACCGCAAGATCTACCCAAATGGTTTACAAAATATAAAAAGGGTGAAAGAGTGGTGATTCTGCTAGGTGCGAAAAGACAAGGCCAAACTACTGAACCGATCGAGGGACCCGCCAAAGTCAAGGAAGTTGACTTGGCCGGGGAAGGTGAAAAGCCAAGACTTGTATTCATTGTAGATGACTTGACGGAGGATGAGGAGACCAAACTTGTTGCACTCTTGCAAGAGTACATTGACGTATTTGCCTGGACATTGGATGAACTTAAGGGAGTCGACCCTAGGGTTGTGACTCATAATGTCCCAATGGTCCCTGATGCAGTGCCAACGAAACAATGACCTTACCCCATGAAACCCAAACACGCCCATGCAGTAAAAGAGGAGATTGATAAACTCATGAGGGCAGGATTCATATATGAGATCGAGCACACGGATTGGGTATCACCTATCGTGATTGTCATGAAGAAAAATGGAAAAATCCGAGTGTGCGTGAACTACAAGAAAGTGAATGTCGCTACAAAGAGAGATAACTATCCTTTACCTTACACCGAGCACATGCTTGAGAGGGTAGCAGGTAAAGAAGCCTACAGTTTTCTAGATGGTTTCTCAGGCTATAATCAAGTGCAAGTGCACCCCGATGATAGGCACAAGACTGCCTTTGCCACGGAATGGGGTGTATTCGCCTACATTGTCATGCCTTTTGGGCTGATGAACGCACCTGCGACTTTTCAACGCCTAATGTGCACTATCCTTAAGGACATGCTTAGGCACAAACTGGAAGTGTTTGTAGACGACTTATGCGTACACTCTAGTTAGGCCGAACACTTAGAGAAATTGAGAGCTGTCTTTGAAAGGTGTAGGTTGTACCACCTCTCGTTGAACCCCTTAAAGTGCCAGTTCTGGGTGAACCACGGATGCATCTTAGGGCACGTAGTGTCAAGGAACGGCATTGCCACTGACTTTTCTAAAGTCACAATCATTGTACTTACCGCCACCTGATAACTACAAGGGAGTTCAGTGCTTCTTAGGACACACTGGATACTATCGACGCTTTGTACTAAATTACGCACTAATTGCTAGACCATTGTACAAGCTATTGATAGTGTTCGAGTGGACTGAGGAATGCCAGCACACATATGAGGAGTTGAAAAAGGCTCTTACTACTGTACCAATCTTACGAGCCCTAGACTGGAACATAACGTTTCATGTACGCATAGACGCCTCTAAGTTCGTTATTGGAGCCGTGCTATGCCAGCCTGGTGAACATAACTTAGATTACTCGGTGAGTTTTGCCAGCAGGCAGCTCACAGAGACCAAGATGAACTATTCCACGACAGAAAGGGAGGGGTTGGCCATGGTATTTGCGGTAAAGAAATTTAGGCATTACCTGTTGGCTACTCCCTTTGTCTTCTTTGTTGACCATCAAGCCTTGCTATATCTTGTGAACAAGCCTTGTGCTACGGGATGCATAGCTAGATGGTTACTCCTTCTACTGGAGTTTGACTTCTCTGTGGTTGTACGCAAAGGAAAGCAGCATTACATGGCTGACCACATGTCCCGCATACCCATAGGAGAAGCCGCTGGACAAGGCATACCTGACGATTTACCGAATGCTCATCTCTTTAACCTGTCTAGCAAGAGAGAATTGTTTAAAGCTGATCTGACGCCGTATTGGGCCGATGACATAGTGCAAGTGCTAGAGAGCGGACTACCTGAGAGACCCATTGAGAAGGCCAGGCTGAGAAGACTTATCCTGAAAATTCAGCCATACCTACTGATAGCCAGTCAACTCTACAGGTTAGGACAAGATGGTTTATTGCGAAGATGCGTATGTGAGCACGAGATGCACGATGTATTGAAAGAAGCACATGGCGGAATCGCTGGAGGACACTTTAGCGGGGACACAAGAGCTCGAAAGGTGCTACAATCCCAACTATGGTGGCCCACCCTTTTCCGCGATGCAGCTAAATTCGTAAAGCACAACGATGAGTGCCAAAGGACCAAAGTGCCTGTGTGGAAAGGCAAGATGGAGTTGACCCCTGTCATAGCCCAACAACCCTTTGAAAAATGGGGCATCGATTTTATTGGACCTATCAGTCCTGTGGCACAATATTCCCAAGCTCACTACATCATAGTGGCAACCGATTATCTAACGAAGTGGGCAGAGGCACGAGCCACGAGGAAGAATGATGCTAGAACTACTGCAAAGTTCTTGTGGGAGCAGGTCATTTCACGGTTTGGCTGTCCAATCGAACTTGTAAGCGACCAAGGCACGCACTTCATTAATGAGGTGATTTCCCACCTGCTCTCTATCTTCCTAATAATTCATCGAAAGTCCTCTCCCTATTACCCTCAGGCTAATGGCCAAGCCGAATCCACGAATAAAATCTTAGTCAACGTGCTTACAAAGGTAGTGTCTACTTCAAGAAGTGATTGGGACAACAAGCTAATGGCAGCCTTGTGGGCCTATCGCACAGCTTATAAAACGGCTGTAGGACAAACGCTTTTTAGGCTGACGTACGGAACTGAAGCCATTTTACCCTTAGAATTCTTCATCCCTAGCTTAAGGATAGCAGTCCAGGAGCATTGGGAGGAAAGAGAGGCTTGGATCAATCGCTTAGTGGAGTTAGAGCGCCTAACGGAGACCCGACTCCTCGCCACTCACTCTCTGATTTATGAGAAGGCTTGACGAAAGATGTGGTTTGACAAGCATATCAAATAGCGAGACTTTGAACAAGGGGACCTTGTTCTGCTATACTCTGTAAAATGACATAAACAGAAAATGAAGTTTCGAGGGCTAGGGCCTTTCAGAGTACGCATGATTGGTAGAACAGGGAATGTTGAGTTAGAGACACTTAAAGGCAAAGGAATAGGCTTTTTTAATGGCAGCCGCATAAAGAAGTACTATCCTCCTTCCCATCCATTACATGAGCCACCCATGCTAGAACCCCCAATGAACGTCTGCATGGCTACAATAACCGACCTTACAGATTAGGATGAAGAAGCAGTGGCATCGGCGTATCTACGAATCGTAGTCACAGCAGGAGCGATGTATTCTTTCGATGCCTTGATTGATGAAGGTGCCAACTACAACATCTTGACGCACGACCATTGGACACGTATTGGTCAACCGAAACTACAGCCCACTAATGCCAAACTCACCCCATTTGGGGGTAATGCTTATTCACTCCTAGGGAAGTGCAAGGTAGTCATTTCTATCGAGTCTGAAAGTTTACCAGCTTTCTTCCATGTGTTGCCTGACACTAAAGGAGCCGGTAATATGTCACTATTAGGTCGTACTTTCAAGAAGCAAACAAACTGTAATGTGGATTACAACCTAAACCGCATTCATCTTGCTATAGGCAATGTGTGTATAGTGACGACTTTTAGCAAGGGCTGTCCTGACTCCTCCACCATTACAAAGCCACCAGTAGAAACCCCTACGACTACACTTCAGGTCAAGTCTAAATAGAAGAAAACTAAGGCCTCATGCCAGGCTCTCGACCCTAGGCCCAAACCCACCAAGAGTGCTCACAAGGCCAAGGAGTCCAAGCTTATATGGGTGCCAAAACAACAAAGACCACATCTGGGTAGACCACCCAAACGTGATTCTAAACGCCAAAATAAGCACGGCCTAAGAGGCAGTCTAGACGCTATCAATGTAGATACACAACCAGGCCGCGATGGATCCCCAAAGATCTCTTGCGAGCACAAGGATACTACGAGGGCAACCCCTAGATTTGGGTGCCTAAAAATGGCAAGTTTAAAAGCTCATCTACAAGCAATCTCACCCCAGTGAGGGAGGCTTGCACACATGGTGCCCAGGGCATAGTCATCAAACCATTGCCCGATGTGGCTGTTTTGGCCATCACCCGCAACCAGCATTTAGACAACCATGTGCTCGCTCACCCTTACATTGACCAATTCCTTACGGAAGAGGAATTACATGTTGCAAGCCGCCTTAATACTGGAGATCTCTTTCACGATGTCTTGACCTACATCTCCCAAGTCTCCATCCAACCATCTGCTCTTGATTGTCATGCCCAACTCGAATACAATCCAAGCTTCTATTATTGGTTATTGGCTAAGTAAGTCAATCCACGAAAAATAGCATTTGCCTCGTACTTCCTGTGCTAATCCTAGGAAGGATTCCTTGAAAGATCCAAGATGGGGGGGGAGCAATGTGAGCAAGAGCAGAGCAAAATGAGAGTCATGCTATCTAGCAGAATGTTATGATTAATTGAGTTTCAATGGAAGATACTGCAAAGGGAAAACAATAGCAATTGCTGCTGTGAGCCTGTCTCTAAAATTCAAGCCTCTAAGCAAGTAACCACCATGGCAGGACAAGACAAAGGGGGCCATCCATCTACAACAAACACTGCATGCCTCACCCCTCCCCTTCTTATCATATGCGCTTGATAAACCACACTAAAATCCCTTCCATGCAAACAGTTGTATCCTGTATCAAGGCCTAACCCTTGGTTCGCACCTTGCAGGTACCCCTACGAGGAAAACATGGAGAGCCGAGGGCAGCTGGCTTGCAAAGACGCTCTCCACTGTGCCGACAGGAATATGCAGCATTCGCCCCTCCGCCGGTGCACTACGTGCCCACTCTCAAACGGTATACGAAGAAACGAGGGCCTAAACAACACCATCTCAGACGTAGGCCGAAGAATCCCCGGGCCAGGGGAGCAAAAGCTCAAAGCAGCATGCAAGAAGTGGCAACACCAGTTGCGCAAACACCCAACGGACACTCGAGCACCAGGTGCTCAAAGGTAGAAAGGGCAGCTCGAGACAGGGAAGAATTCAATGATTTGTTCAAAAGCATTTTGGAAATGGTGGCGGCCAGGGATTACACCATTCATGTCCCGACCGACATGTTCCCTGCGCAACCCCACGGGAGCCCCGCAACAGTAGAGCCCCAATCGCCCGACCACCCAGACTCGCCCTGCCTTGTACAAATAGAGTAGACCCATGTTGTATAAAGTCTTATTAAAAGCTACCTGGCCAGGACTCTTTTTCTTCAAATGGTTAAGTGTTGACATGTTCCCCAATTGTACGAAATTTTCATATCTGCGTTTAACGTATTTCACGTCTTTAGCAAAAGAAAAAGCTAATCAAGCGCAGGTGATAAATATCTAAGTCAACGCCATAGAATTCAGATAAGAGATGTCTCCTTGCGTTGCATTGGTTTATTATAGTTGCAGCATATACCATGCATGTACTCTCATGAAGTGACAAGTGGATGCAGGATGATACAGGTCTTTGTGCGAAAGTGTTCAATGCCCGATCACACCGCAAGACCATCGACCCCACAAAGAACCGCGGCAAAGCCATGCTACCAAAAGCAAAAATCACCCTTGCCAACTGCCCACATCGCATGGCCCAAAGCATATTCATGGGTTACGCTCTCTTTCTGGGTCAAGCTCTATAGTTGGCTCACGGCAGTCGTTACCTCAATTGTACCAACATCGCATGTGTCGCAAGGAGGTTTGCAATATCTCAAGCGTATCTCCCCATCTCAACAACTGCTTCTCTAACAACGAGGCTAGGGCACAATCATCACTGTAATATCCATTTCCTGATCCTTCGAAGCTTGACATTTTCCAACCCATTGAAAGGCTGATAGCCTCAACATATTGTAATGTTGTACTCAGGCAAGTCCAAAAAAAAAAAAAGAGAGGAGAAAAGAGAAGAGAACAAAAGAAAGAAAGAAATAAAAAAGCACAAGAAAAAGAAATCAAAAAAAAAAAAAGAAAGAAAGAAAAGAAAAGAAAAGAAAAGAAAAAAAAAGAAAAAAAGAAAAGAAAAAAGAAACGAACGAAAAGATAAGAAGCACCCACGATCACAGCACAGCACCTAGGGGTCCTCAAATTAGGTACGTCCAGTGACCTTGGTCAACTGGCTCCGCCCCTAGTCCCCTAGCCCTTTAGCATCACCCACAATTGTTCAGGGCACATCAAGGGCAGGACATACCTAGGGAGCTTGTCTCGCCTATGGTTAGACCTGTCACCCTGACCCACTTGCACAATTCCCTCTTGCACTCTGCCTTAATACCATTGCAATCAATTGTGGTAAGCATCGCACGATTGGCCATGAAAAGTACACCGTCCTCATCAAGCAAGTCCAATAGCTTCCAGCTAGTGCAGTGTCCCTGTATTCAATTATGCTATGTCGTGCAGTCCCAATGCAAAGGATGTCTCATATACCTTCATGTGTACTTCTTCTCAACATGGACAACTTTGCTTCATCCACACATTGTTACGAGAAACTAGCTCACGGTCTTCTAACTACGTAATATCTAGTTATGCACGAGCACTTACATAGTATCTGCACCGAAGTATATACACAGTTTGGGTCCTCAAGTGCAGGACAATACTCTCAGCTTGCTTAGAGTTGACCTATCTCCCAAACTAATCAAAAATGTCTTGTGCACGATAAGAAGACTAGCACTACCCCTTAGGGAGAGACCACACGAGAGGTTTTCAAATTGCAGGTATTGAAGCCTCCAACGATATTTCAATCGCTCTTTAGCGACATCCAACTCTGAATGCTTATCCCTTACCATTCGACAAGCCTGCAAGGAATCGTCACGTGCAGAATCCCCAACAAACCTACACTTGTGCTGGCCATCAATGCAATCCCCAACACAGAATAGCCCTACTACCAACTCCAACAACCCTTCCACCTGCCACCTTGGCCACTAACAGGCCCCCAAGACCTTCTTTCACACCTCCACCAACACTCCTCCACGGAAACCACATGCTCCTTGTCACCCATGTCTTCGGTGCATGCTATAGCCTCCTACCTACAACGGTGAGTGCCATGGGGCTCGTCTGGGAGGGGGGTAATGTTAACCCTCAAATGAACGAAGGTGGAAAATCCGAAAAAGCTATAGCAGAAGACAAAGACAAAGGCCAAGGCAAAGACAAATGGAAGACAAAGACGCACAAGGAGAAGAGTCCTAAATAAGGGAGAAAGGCGCACAAGGAAAAGCGCAAGTCAAAACTTTTGTAAAAGAGCGCAAGCGCATCATGGTTTAATCCAAGGAGCGTCGGGCTCTCACCAGTGCAATTTGTAAATGTAGATGGGCGGTGGAAAGGAATCTAGGAAGATAGAAGGACAATGGGAAAAAGGGCCTAGGCTACGGCCGGCCATGTAAAAAAGGGGAAAAGGGGATGACCGCCCAAAAGGGATTTAGGGTTTTGTATATAAAGTTGAAAAGTGAATGAGAAGCTCATTCTTCTGTGTGGCCAAAGCTTCTTCTTCTTCTTCTCTTGTTTCTTGCCTTCTTGCTTGTGCTTGAGAGAGGGATTGAGAGAGTGTGAGGGAGTGATTGTGTGAGAGTGAGGGATCTTGGAGAAGAAGCTCTCCATCTTCTCTCTTCATCTTCCCCTCCTCTCTTCTCTTCTCTTGTCTCACGCATGGCTTTGGAGGATGAAGCTCATGGGAGAGGGATTGAGGTTGCTTGAGCTTGCCTCAAGGATCGTGGAGCTACCGGTGTGCAAGAAAGAGGAGGGTACTCGATCGAGCATCAAGGTAAGCTCACTACACCCGTAGGTAGGCATTGCGCGTTGGCTATGTGAGAGGTAGCCATGGCCGCTCGGTTCGAAACACTTCAGCAATAAGTGGTCCGTAGGTCTCGGGGTAGAGCTTGTAGCTCCCCTTCAACGAGCAACACCCTTGATAGGGATCTAGGATTAGCACTCTCAACCTAATGATGAAGAAAATATTCATTGTAATATTCCTTATCCAACTAGGAATGGTTTATAATATGGTTAGACAAGTTGACTAGATGGCCTTCCTAGGCTAGAAAAGGAAGAACCCTCCAAAGCCATTGTTAATAGATTTTTCAATATGTAGCCTCATGAGCTTCATAATTATGCCAATCATGCAAAGTGTAGGTAATGGGCTTGGCCAAAAACACTAACCAAGCTGATTAGTATTCTTATATGTGATGTGAAGGGTGTGGAAAGTGGTTTTGGCTATTGACACCCAATCTTTATTTCTCTTTCACACAATTCATTGTACATTCATAATGGATGATGTAAGACACTTGTCTCTCTAGTAGCCCTTCTAACCAAAAGTGTTAACGTGTATTTTCTTTGGACATTTTCTTTCAATTGTGCCATTTCACCATTAGATAATAAAAAATTCATTGTAAATTTTGAACTTGGGGTGGTGCTCCAAGCTCAAGGTTTTAACAAATTTCATTAGATTGATTTTGAGTGGGTTCTCTAATTAGCTTTAGGTTTCCTTTCCTTAATTCTTTCATGTGTTGAGAGTAGTGAACCACCTTAGTCTCATTACGGTCATATTTGAATATATAGATGTGACAAGGTTTGTGTGAGTGGTTGTATCTCTCAACACTCTCCCTTTCTCTTACATAACAAAAGAATGATGAATTGTGGTCTTGCATATTGGGGGTAAAGACACCTGTGCCTAACCACTCATGTATTCATTACATTGACAGTACATACACACCTATATACTACATGTGGCGGATGCCCATCATTATCACTTTATTCTTTACTCTTTCAGTGACATTTGAATAAGGGAAGGTTGGTCACACATTGTGACCGTTGGAGTTTCCACATACAATATCTCTCTCTCTTGCTCTCTTGCTCCATTTTCCATAGCTCTTGCTTCCTTTTGTGTGCTTCCACTCAGGCTCTACCTTTCATTTAGTATTAGAGCTAACCATTCAAGTAGCTTCTTCATCCTTTGCTTCAGCCTGGATTCAAAGATTTAGCTTAAAGTTTCATGGTAGCCATTGTTTCTTCCTCCCGAGGTATACATTGAGTATTTCCTTCTCCCAGCTTATTCTAGCTTGCTCTCAGCTTGTTGAAGAAGCTTCCCAGGGCTTCATAGCACTATTATATTTTGGTCATAACTTTTGTATAGGCTATCGGATTTAGGTGTTCTATATAGCTAGAAATGAAGAGTGAAATGAGAGCTATAGATATAGATACTCACATAGTTGATTCTGTACAATTTTTTGTTCTTTGTTTTGCATGAAATATAACAGTTTTGGTTTGATGACAAGTTATAGTAAATTCATAATGCATGTTTGATGCTTTGGGGATGTTATTTTGATGCCCAAATGGTATGGTTATGCTTTTGGATTGATTTGAGCTGAAAATAGCTCAGATTTCACTATCATTTCAATGTTTTAATAAGAACATATCAAGCATTTATTAATAAAAATCTTATGCCTAATGCTCATTGATGCTTTATGGGATATTCAGTGGATGTAGCACTACTTTGATTGTTATGTATACTTTCCTATGCTATGGCATGCTTTTGAGCTAGGATTTGGGCTCCATTATATTGATATTAGCTATGGTTACATGCCTTGGTTACCTCAATGGCTTACGTAGTTATGGGCTTAAAATTTCTATAGGATTTTATGCTCCCAGCTTATGCTTCATATATCTTAGATACTCGAATGTCATGTACTTGAGGTTTTGAGCTTGCATTGCTCATTTTCCATTCAATTTTTTTTCAATGGGAGATACTTGCACTAATTTTGATGTTATATAGAGCTTTGGATTTATGCAATTACCCTATAGTGGGCTGATTTGTTCACTTACTTTGAACCTAGCACTTATGTCTATCAGTGTGTTGTCACTGATATTTATATGCTTATGGGTTATGTATTGAGATTTGCTCAATGGGTTATGCATTTGGCAGCTCTCCTCTCTTTACCATGAGATCTCCTATATACATGATGTCTATACCTACCACATGTATGGTTATTAACGTACTACACTTGTGACATCCTTTAATGCCAGTTGTTCCTTGTTTTTCTTTCTTGGTTACTCATAGTTGGTTGTTAGCATATTGTTGTAGTTTATTACATCAACCTCTTATTTTAGTTTAATGCATTCTATGTGAGGGAAGTTACTTCAATTCGATAGTTACTTAATTACAGTTTGTGGACAGATCACCATTTTGGACGCTTCTCACACTTAGCCCTTGATTTGACTGTAATTTTGGGACTATTCTGTTGTCATTTATAGCGATCCATTTAACTTGGACTGTGCTTTCATCTCTTCATTATGGCTGGTGGATTGAATGATAGTGCTATCTTTTACATTGAGAAGTGGAATGGCACAAATTGTAGCTATTAGAAGGCACAAATCTAGCAGGTTGTAGTGCAAAAATTGTAGATTAAGCCATTGAGACATGAGGGTGTAAAGTTCGAATGATTTGATATAGAGGATTGGGCTAATTGGCTGAGTTATGAAAATCTATAATCATTTGTCACTCTCTAAGCAGGTCTACTATAATGTTGTCTTTGATGGGTAGATTTCCTAGCATTTATGGGATAAGATTCGCAATGTCTATGATAATCAAAGCCTTACCTCTCAAATGTATTGATTGAAATGGCTCATGGATCTTCGTATGAAGGAAGGGACATCTAGATCTGCCCACTTAGATGAGTTGGATTCTATTTTGAGTCACTTGTCTTCACAAGGACTTAAATTTAAGAGCAATATTCCTCCCTTGTTCTTGTTTATTACATTGTTTGAGTCATGGGATACATTTGATACTTCTATGTGTAAATATGCTTATTGATGGGCTGAAGTTGTAGGATATAGAGGGCACTCTCTTGAATGAAGAGGTTACTAGAAAGAATGTAGGTGCTTCCTGCATCTCTCATGCTTTGACGGTCAGGGGTAATAATGGTAAGAGCAATACTAGCAACCGTGTTAGAGACTCTTAGAAGTCTCATTCTCAGTCACGTGGACAGACTTGCAATATATTATCACTATTATAGGAAGTAGGGTCATATTCTGCCATAGTACCGTAAAATGTGTGATGACAGGTGCAAAGAAAAAGAAAAGAATAAAGTGCAAGAAAAGAGTGATGATTGTAACATTGTCCCTAGTAAGTCCAATGTTGTCAACATTGAAGAGATTAATGTCGTTCAGACTGATTTTGATGATGACTACATGCTTGTAGCTTCTTCACTTGATGTTTCATAATTCACTAATGCCTTGTCTACCTATGCTCAATGTTGGCTGGTTGATTCAGGGGCTTTATTTCATGTCATCCCTCATCGAGTGTGGTTCTACTTCTATCGTAGTATGATAGGATCTGTTAGATTGGTGGGTAGTAACTTGGCATTGTATTCTCTTGGTATTAGAGATGTTCAATTGCAGTTTCCTTCAAAACCAATATGTTTACTTTGTATGATGTATGCCATGTTTGACTTTTAACCAAAATCCTACTTTTAGTTGGATACTTGGATGATGTAGATTATATTATCTCTTTTGGTGATTTCTCATTGAAGCTTACATGTGGGAATCTTGTCCTAGAACGAGGTTCCAAGTCAAGCACTCTTTACCCCTTGTATATGGGTCTATCGACCATATCTTAGCAATGGTTACAATACCACAAGTATTATTATAGCATCACTACCTTGGACACATGTCACTAAAGGAAATGAAAATGCTTACCCTTTTGAAGTATCATTGATCCCTTGACTATAAGTGTTTTGTTATTGTGATCATTGTCTTTATGGTAGATAGACTCGTAATTTGCATAAGAAGTCTATCATTATGTGCACTAGCTCTTGTTTATTATGATGTTTATGGATCTATGCCATGCAAGTCTTTAGGTGGCAGAAGTATTTTGTTACTTTCATTGATTATTACTCTCATAAGGTTTTGGCATACCCCATAAAGCAAAAATGAGAAGCCTTGGCTACATTTAAGCATTGGATTGCTTTTGTTGAGAACTAGTCCAGGTATAGGTTGATCGAACTACCTATGATTTGATAATAGGGGAGAGTATGTATCTAAAACCTTTGAGTAGCTTTGTGATGAGAGGGATATTAAGTGTCAGTCGATTGCCCCATATACCCTACTCTAGAATGGTATGGATGATTGCATGAATAGGATAATTCAAGAGCAAGTTCATAGTATCCTTAGCCAAGCAGGCTTATCATAGCACTTTTGAATTGAGGCAATTTACAACTGCCATACATTTGATTAATTGATCCCCATGCAATGTTCTTGACTATCATGTTGGAGAGAAGGTATGGTCTAGAAAACCTCCATCATATGCTCATTTGCATGTTTTTGGTTGTGAGGCTTTCTGCCATGTTCCTAGGGACAAATGCCATAATCTAGATCCTAAATCCATGAAATATGTCCTTGTTGGTTATGGGAATGCAAGTGAGATGCGATATCACCTATGGGATCCATATGCTCGGAAGGTCATCTGCAACGATGATGTTGGTTTTCATGAGGAGAAAGTACATAAGGAGCCTAAGTAGGTCGTTGAGGTATAGAGAGTGATATTTTAAGAGGAGTGTTTTGTTACTTTACATGCAGCTAGATAGCTTATAGCAGTAGTTGATACGTACTCCAGTGACCTAGGACCGTGATATTAGATAATATGTAGAGCCCCCATAGCCTATTTTGCAATGGTTTACAAGAGATAAACATCAATCTAATCGATTTGAATTCTCTATGGATTATGTTATGGTGATAGATATTGCTGAGTCTCTTATTTATGATGAGGTCATGTGTAGAGGTGATAGTCACTCTTAGGAGAGGGTCATGTAGTCAGAGTATGACTCAGTGCAAAAAAATCATCTATGGGATTTGGTTCCTTTGCCTAGTGAAAAAGGTACTTTGCCATGCAAGTGCGTGTACAAGTTGAAGAGTACCCCTAGATGCCTCAAGCCAACCTATAAGGCTAGATTGATTGCTAAGGGTTTTAAGTAAGAGCATAGTGTTGAATTTAATAAAGTCATCTCTATTGTCATCAAAATGACTACCTTACACTTGGTTTTGGCTTTGGTTTCATAACTTGATCTGGACCTCTATCAAATGGATGTCAAGACAACTTTCTTACATGGAGACTTGCATGATGAGATTTATATACATCAACCTAAGGGCTTTGAAGAAAAGATGGAGAGAACCTAGTGTGTAAGTTGAGAAAGAGCCTTTATAGCCTTAAGTAGGCACATAGGGGATGGTACCACAAGTTTGATACCTTCATTCACTCACAAGGATATATCTATAGTGATGTGGATTCATGTTTATATAGGAAGGAGGACCATGATGGCATCCTTATGATTTTAGTAGTCTATGTAGATGATATGCTGATTGGTGGGAGTGCTTGTGATGAGTTGGACTCCTTGAAAGGTAAGCTTAAAAAGAGCTTTGAGATGGACTTGGAAAAGACCTTGCATATTCTTGGGATGCACAGTATGCATGATTTCTCTAAGGGGCTCCTTTACTTGTTGTCATAGAAGAAGTACATCCACACAGTTCTTGAGTAGTTTCATATGGAGGATATTAAGCCTATTGGTTGTCCTTTACCTTCTCATGTGAAGGTTACCCAAGCCGATTGCCCGCAATCTAATGAGCAGAAGGTCAAGATGGCCAAGATCCCTTATCATCTATAGTAGAAAATTTAATGTATGCCATGATAGCTACTCTTACCAACATAGCATTTGTAGTGGGATTTGTAGTATACTATATGCTTATACTTGGCAGGCGACATTGGGATCCTGTGAAGGGTATCATGAGGTATCTTAAGGGCACTACAAATATGTGTATATTTTATGGTGGCTAGGATGATACAGGAGTCATAGACTTTGATTATGCAGGATATAGAGATTGTAGAAAGTCCACCTCTGGCTATATCTTCCTCTTTGCTAGAGATGTTGTTTCTTGGATATCTAAGGTGCAAAAATGCATGACCCTTTCCACTATAGAGGCAAAGTATGTTGCAGTGAGGCTTGTAAGGAGACTCTCTAGTTAGGCTTTCTAGTTGCAAATCTCGGTATTACTGATGTTGTCCCTACAGTGCATTCAAATCCTATGAGTGCCATTGCATTGGCCAAGAATCTGGTCTTCTATATAAAGACAAAGAACATTGAGGTGCCCTATTAGCTAAAATCTTATTTTTCTTCTTTCTTCTTCTTCCACATAAACAACTAAGTCTACAACATGATAAAAGTCTAATATGAAAGTACCACAACATATGCATATGCAATCACTGAGTGTGAACCCACTAAGGAAAGAAGAGGTGGCACAATGAATGTACCACAACCAAGGATGGACTATGTGGGTTTAGTCCAGCTATAGAATCACTTGTGTATTCTCATATTGGTCACCTAACATGCCAGTACATAATATCATGCCGTATCACTATAGAGGCGAACTGCCGAGACTCATAGACCGCTTATTGTTCAAGCATTTCAAGCGAGTACTAATGGCTACCTCTCACATAGCTGACGCACTATCCCTCTCTACAAGTGTAGTGAGCTTATCTTAACACCCGATTGAGTTGCTTCCTCCCTCAAGCACTTCGATAGCTCCACGATTCATGATGCATGCTCAAGCATCCTTCAAGCCTCTTCCTAGAAGAAAAAAGAATTGGTGGGGAGCTTCACCTCCAAGATCCCTTACCCTCACACACTCACTTCCTTACTTACTCACACTCCCTCCCTCAAGCACTCACAAGCAAGCAAGAGAAGAGAAGACGAGAAGAAGAGAAGAAGAAGAGTCCACTTTTCCACACACAAAAAAGAATGAGCTCTCATTCACTTTTTGAACTTCATATACAAAACCCTAAATCCCTTTTGGGCGGTCATCCCCTTATCCCCCTTTTTTTACATGGCCGGCCCTTTTTCCATTGCCCTTCTCTCTTCCTAGCTTAGTCCTACCGCCCACTCATGGTTACAAATTGCACAGGAGGAAGCGTGGTACTCTTTTACAGAGGTTTTGGTTGCACATTTATATTTAAAGATGTGCTTCTTGCTTTTGGCTTCTTGCGGCTTCCATGGTTGTGTCTTGTACTCCTGGTGGTTGTTCCCATGCTTTTAGATTTCTTTCGGGCCCACTCTCGTGTAGGTCGCATTTTCCTTTTTTCCATCTCGCGCTTTTTCTCTTGATGCCTCGTTTTCCGCTTCCTTCGCTTTGTAGTAAACAATCACCAAGATGTCTAGTGGATGCTAGCTCATGTAGAGCTCGATATCTCAACATAAACATTGGTAGAAAAATGTAAAGATACCTCTGAGCTAGCTTCTCAGTAGTCTTATGTATCTTAGCATTAGCCATCTCATCTGCAGATTATTGATCCAAGTGATGAATGCTGCATTTGTCTCCCCTTCAACAAACTTCTTTATTGTTTGTTGATTCTTCAAGTTTCAAATTTTTGTTTGGTTTCACATTTTATACTAGCTTGCATGCTAAATCAAGCTAAAACATTACCAAAACAATATATAACTAAGGCACACAACTCATATACATTCCTTCGTTTCCAAGTCCATAGAACATCTACATTTGGAGAAATCATAACACTCAAATTTGATAGATCGGGGGTGGATTATGGTTTTGGGTTAGTCCCTAACATAGTCTCTAGAAGCTCATAAGAATCAAGGATAGTTGTAACTTCTATAAAGTATAGTTTATATCATCTAACTTTCCTTTGTTGAAGGTTGGTATATGAATCCTGTTATAGAATCCGAGATACACGCTTGACTTTCTTATATACTTAAAATATATATGGAAAATATTATGTTGGCACAGAGAGGGAGAATAGATGAGTGAAAAGAAAGATGTAGAGAGAGAGAGATAGAGAAATTGGCAACACACTAGGGACTAGAAGATGGGCCAGTCCCCCCCCCCTTGTGGAGTTATATTATTGACAAGGAGCAAGCTCCTCTATTACACATAAGCTAGTTCTTACTTGTAGATCTTGAAAACAAGATCACGGTTCCTTGCACGGATACAACCGGCTAACACTTGCACAACTTGGAAGTTGGCACCTTTTGATCCTTCTTGAGTCTCCTTCTCTCCTACACAATATGCGTAGGGCTCTCCTCTTGGCGCTTGATTTCAGTAGAGCTTTCGCAACACTTGCACATTCTCTTCTCCTCTTGGAACTTGATTTTCGGCAAAGCTTCTGTAGCACTTGCACCTTCTCTTCTCCTCATGGAACTTGATTTCAACAGAGCTTCCGCAGCACTTGCACCTTCTCTTCTCCTCTTGGATACATGCAAAGTGATGCTTCTTTCACCTCTCCCTTACACCCAAGGAGATCCTCCTCTTTTATAGGCTTTCAAGAGCTTCTCTTCTTGGAGAGAGAGTTGAGTTGATCTTCATGTAAGATGTGGTTATTCCACTCTATAGCACCAATTTCGAGATATCTATTTGTGTGTTGTTTGGATGAAAAAACATCCAACACGAAAGTTGTAGATCTCGCTGTTTTCGATAACCCTCATGTCCCATTTTAAGAGATTGTTTTTCTGTTGTGAGATATTTTAAAAATGGATTTTTTTAAAAAATAGATTTTTAAACTATACTCTTAACTTGTGGTCCATGCAACCACCTTGAGTCATAGATAAGGAGAGCTCATTAGATTGCATTGGGCCTCAACCTTAAGATTGAATTCCACACAAAAGCTTGTGTCATTTTAGACTTTAGAACGAGAAAATCGCTTCTCTCCTCTTTTCCAAAGGATCACATCTCTCATCTTTCTTAGTGAGATAATTCCCTCTCTCGTTTTTCTTAATGAAAGAAAAGACCTTAATCCTTGACTTGTAGGGGAGAGGATGACCCCAAATGAATGCAATGCTCATTACACATGTAAACATTCCCAGGCATCCTTGGATGCACACATAAATACATATACACAATGCTAATGTACTTCCTCTTCTTAGAAATCAATCCATCTTCATTTATGTGTAACTCCTTGGTTCTTGTGTACACTCCTACACTTAGTAGACACTTCTTTTTCCCTTCAAAACTTGTACTTCCTGTACCAGATATCCCCATCATAGTGCTCTAATTACCCCATTAAGTGATACACTAGGAATACTGGTCTTTAAATGGTCTCATGGCCATGCTAGATCATCATCAACACTTAAAGAAAAGTGAGTCATTAATTTATTGACATGAATTTATTAAATAGATAATGCATAATAATCAATCAATTTAGTGACATCCCTCTAGCTTCTAAATAGTTGACCTCAACTGTAGAGGGGATACATAGTCCTTAAGAAGATATGAAAAGTCTTGTAGGTTTCTTACAGTCATAAACTGAGTGTCTAATGGGGGATTATTCTTAAACTTAACCAAATACTTTCGTAATACCTTACCTGGCCTTAGAGTATTGTCCTGATGGTGTAAAATTATTTCAGGCACAAGGAACTCTTCTTTTCTTCTATGTAAGGTAAATCATCCTTGATTGGTTCCATTGGATGTTCTCCAATATAGGGATGTAGCAAACTTATATGGAAAGCATTATGAATGTTCCAATGACTTGTAGATCCAAAAAAAAAGTCACATCGTTTATCTTATCTATGATCTTGAAAGGGCCACAATAGTGATTAGAAAGCTTAACCACTTTATCCTTTTGACATTTCTGCTTCTTCAAGCAAGCCTTCTCAAGCTTAAGAAGAACATACTGTCCCAACTTGAGATCTAACTTACGACAATGCTTATCTGCTTTGCGTTTATGCTTCTCTTATGTCCTTTGGATAGCAGCTTTTACTTGAGTGAAAGTTGTATCAATGTCTTATCAAGAATCACGTGGTGGGGGGACTTGCTTGAGCTGTTGTGCTAAACACACACTGTATACACAAGAGGAAGCTCACTCAAGAACGCAAGAAGAGAGATGGAGGCCAAAACGTTTTCTTATTGGTTTCTTCTTCTTCTTTCACACACTATACAATGTACACAAAGTATAGATAAGATACAACATAAAGAAAAGTGGCCTTCTAAGTCAAACAGTGTATAACCGACTACACTAATCGATTGGCGTTATATCTTTGCCAGCTGTAGGTAGGTGTAACAAACTAAATATAATAAGTGATAAGTCAGTGGACATGTGAGTATCATAATGACCACTAACATGCTAAGTGTAAACGTGCAGACTCATCTAGCCAGGAGGTCCATCATCACTGTCCGCACATGTTGAGCTTGCCATCTCAATATGTCTCTAACAAACTCATCTACTGCAAAGATCTTATCCTTCCATAGATGATCTCAAAGGGTGCCTTACCAATACTAGAGTGCACCGTATTATTGTATGCAAACTCTACTTAATGCAAATACTTTTCCCATTCTCTTTGATTATTAGAGACATAGGATTTCAAAAGGTCCAAAACAATAGAATTAGCACTTTTACTCTGCCCATCCGTTTGAGGATGATAAGAGGATGAAAATTTTAACTTTGTCCCAAGGTTCTCAAAGAGAGCTTGCCAAAAGAGACTGGTCATGCACGGATCTCGATCACTGATAATGGACTTAAGCATGCCATGATGCTTGAAAATATGAGCAATGAATAGCTTAGCCATATGATCGGCTTTAATTGTCTTTCGCACATGTATAAAGTGAGATTACTTACTCGATCTATCAATGATAGTCCAGATTGCATCATTGCGTGCTTGTGTGTAAGGAAGCTCCATGATAAAGTCCATGGCTATACTTTTCCAAGGCTCATTGGGAATAGGTAATGGCTTCAGTAGACCAGGTGGTTTATGATTTGTCATACTTTACTTTTTGGCATATCTTACACTCTCGCAGACATATCTTTCAATGTCAACTCTAAGAGTGGGCCAAAAGAAATATCTTTCCAATGCTTGAGTAGTGGGTAGAATACCCCTATGTCCAGCATATGGAGATGCATGCGCTTCATCCATTACCTTGTGTCACAATGGTAATGCTACACAAATTTCTTGATGATGATACAAATAACCATCTCGAATTGGGTAAGGTGTAATCGACTGACGTGAGTTAATGACCTAAGTTAAGCTGATCCCATATGGTTGAGAAGTCGAAATCAGTTGCATACATTTGGGTAAATCCATGAACTCGTTATGGTAAACAGTTGTGATTGCATTCACTCGAGGTTGCCGTGATAGAGCATCTACTATCACATTCTTAGTTCCAGATGTGTGAAGGATTTGAAAATGAAACATAGATAAGAAATTTTCCACCACATCTATTTCTCTGAGAGCTTCTTATGAGTGAGGAAGTATCTTAGACTTTGGTAATCTATTTTAATAACAAAATCTACACCAAGTAAATAGTGTTTCCATACTTGAAGAGCATGTGCCACCACCATAAGCTCTTTCTCATATACTCGAGCATATAGCTCATGGTCCTTGAGGCGTCGGCTCTCAAATGCTATTGCATGATGCTCTTGGTTAAGCACAACTCCAATGCAATCCCGAGAAGCATCGTAGTGAACTTCAAAAGGTTCTTGAAGATCCGAAACTATGAGAACTAGTTCTTGAGTCACAAGAAACTTAATTCTTTCAAAGGCTTGTAGTTGCCTTGATCCCTAGCAAAAAGGCATTTGCTTCTTAGTAAGGTCATGTAGAGGAGATGCAATATACGCAAAACCTCGTATGAACCTCCTATAGTATGAACATAGGCCCAAGAAACTTCTAACTTCATGTACAGAAGTAGTGTAGGCCATTCAACAATGGCTCGAATCTTCTCAGGATCCATTCTCACCAAATTGTGAGAAACAATATGGCCTAAGTAATGAATTTTCGAAAGGAAAAATTAACTCTTCTTAGCATTGACCTGTAGTCTATGCTTGCGAAGCTCTTGAAAAACAATAGATATATGTTTTCTATGCTCTTCTTTAGACTGTGAAAATATTAGAATGTCATCAAAGAAGACACTTGTGAACTTTGAGTGAGGTCTGAAAATTCTCTCCATCATTCGATTGAATGTGGCAGGTGCATTAGTCAAACCAAATGGCATGACTAAAAACTCGTATAGTCCAAATGTCGTACGAAAAGCTATCTTATGAACATCTTCAAGTGCTATCTGTATCTGGTGATAGCCACTCTTGAGATCAATGCGACTAAAGATACTAGCCCCTTCTTGCAACTTATCCAAGATATCATCTATCCTTGGGATAGGAAAACAATTCTTGATCGTGATCTTGTTTAAAGATCTGTAGTCTATGTACATGCAGAAAGAACCGTTTTTCTTTTGAACAAGTAAGACTGGAGAGCAGTATGGAGAAGAGCTAGGTTGAACTAACTCTTTTTCCAACAATTCGTTTGCTTGTGTTAGGATCTCATTTTGCTGACTTGCACTTACTTGGTAAGATGGTGAACTGCCTGGGATAAGATCAATTGTGTGATCTTCCGAGCGCTTAGGATGTAACTCTCCTAGGAGTGAATCACTAAAACAATCTTTATATTGTTTAACAAAATCATGTCTACCTTGATCAATTAAAGAGAGGGGTTCTTTTAAAGTCAGAGACTTAGAAGCATTAGTTGGTATTGTGTGTTCATTAGAGGAACCAAGTGCCCTTGAATCATTAGTTTCTTTTGACTCTCTCACAAAAATCATATACGCAGAAATAGCTTTCTTAATTTCTTTAGAAATGCTAACATGACTAACCATTGGCACAGGCCAAACTCCAGCATCAGCAATGCATACTATGTTCTGACCCTTGAATTGAAATGCAAGGGTCTTCTTAACAAAATCGGGAAGAGGTCTAATCTTGTAATGCCAAGGCATGCCTAAGATAACATCACAGTTACCTATGGATGCAAGTAGAAAAGATTCTTGGTCGCGGTAATCCCCAATTCTAAGATTCAACTTCCCTTGAATAGGAGTAGAATTGGTTGTAAGTCCTTCAAATGCCAAACCTGATCCAATTGGTGTTCCCAATCGATCCAGTGAAATTTGTAGTCTTTCAATAGTATCTGCTGATACAAAATTATTTGTGGACCTTGGATCAAAGAGTATCAAAACTTGTTGATTGTTGAGTGTCCCCCAACCCTTTAAGAGTTGTCTTTCTTCTCATTTGAATGAGTGTTAGCTTGCACATTCAGAACAGAATTTGAGGATAGTGTAGGAGGATCTTTAACCACATTTGCTTCCTTCCTTTTGTGAGGACAATCAGGCTTCATGTGCCCTAACTCACCATAAAGAAAGCACCTTCCTTCCTCTTTGTACTTTTGTATCTCAAAGGGTGAGAGATACTTGCGCTTCTTCTTGTTACCCTCTGGCTTTGAATATTGGTCATGGGTAAAGGTAGGTCTTTTTTGATTAGTCTTGTCTCTTGGTTGATCATAGAACTACTCTTGTCTAGCTCTGTGTAAATGAGGGAGTAGGCTAGCTTCAAACTTCATTTTCTTCTCTTCATCGCTGATCTCCATGAAAGGAGTAACCTTGAGAAGAGTAGACCAAAACTTTCAACATAACTAGTGACCTTTTCATGATCTTTCTAGCCTAGCCAATGCCACTCCTTCTTGACATCATTCTCAAAATCAGGAGGCAAGAACTGAGCATAAAACTTCTTCTTGAGCTTTTTCCAAGTCGTAGGTTTCCTCCCCTCCAAAATGAGAGTCAACCACCAATTGCTAGCAATGTCTTTCAAGTGGATACCTACATGCCTTAGCTTGGACTTTTATGAGAAATTACCAAGAAAAAGCAACTTCAAATTGCCTAACAAAGGCTAACGCCTTAGCAGGATCTCTTTTATCAGAGTAAGAGTCAAACTTTATGTCCTTATCCCCAGACTTGAAAGTCTTAGTCTTCTTAAGCTTGCTCCTCTTATGGTCCCTCTTTGTCCGTTTGCGGATTGCACGAGACTTAGAACCAAGAGAGTAGAAACTAGAAGATGATGAGGAGAAGGAGGAACTTGAGTAATCAGGGGAGTAGCTGGTTGCTGAGGGAGATGACTCCCTCCTTATCCGCCTCACTCGAGGTGAGGTCTTTTTACTCTTCTTGACCTGAGAATCCTTCTTCCTTCTAGGAAGCTTCTTAGCAATTGGATGACCATCAATTGGTGCAATGGTGTTTCCTCCAATATCACTATCTTTAGGAGGATTCGGTCCTTCATAAGTGGCTTCTTCCCTTGCCCTTAAGCTATCAATCAATTGATGTACTTCGAGAATCTCCAAAAAGCTACGATACTCTGTCAATTGAGCCTGTAATTGCTCACTTGTAGGTGCTTCATCAGTTGCCATATTTACCTTCTTCTTGTAAGGATTGCCTTTACTTTGAGAAAATCAAAGAGACCTGCTCTGATACCGTTGTTATAGAATCCCAGATATATGCTCAAATTTCTTATATTTAAAATATATATGGCGAATATTATGTTGGCACAGAGAGAGAATAGATGAGAGAAAAGAAAGATGTAGAGAGAGAGGTAGAGAAATTGGCAACACACTAGGGACTGGAAGATGGACTAGTCCCCCCCTTGTGGAGTTATATTATTGACAAGGAGCAAGCTCCTTCGTTACACATAAGCCAGTTCTTGCTTGTAGATCTTGGAAATAAGATCACGGTTCCTTGCACGGATACAACTGGCTAGCACTTGCACAACTTGGAAGTTGGCACCTTTTGATCCTTCTTGAGTCTCCTTCTCTTCTACACAATATGTGTAGGGCTCTCCTCTTGGCGCTTGATTTCAGCAGAGCTTCCGTAGCACTACAACTTCTCTTCTCCTCTTAGAACTTGATTTTTGGCAGAGCTTTCATAGCACTTGCACATTCTCTTCTCCTCTTGGAACTTGATTTCAGTAGAGCTTCCGCAGCACTTGATTTCAACAGGGCTTCTGCAGCACTTGCACCTTCTCTTCTCCTCTTGGATACATGCAAAGTGATGCTTCCTTCACCTCTTCCTTACACCCAAGGAGAGCCTCCTCTTTTATAGGCTTTCAAGAGATTCTCTTCTTGGAGAGAGAGTTAAGTTGATCTTCATGCAAGATGCGATTGTTCCACTCTGTAGCACTAATTTTGAGATATCTCTTTATGCATTGTTTGGATGAAAAAACGTCCAACACAAAAGTTGTAGATCTCCTTGTTTCCAATAACCCACACAGCCGTTTTCAGATATCATTTTTCTACTGCAAGATATTTTAAAAATGGATTTTTTTAATAAAAAAACTTTTTAAACTGTACTCTTAACTTGTGGTCCATGCAACCACCTTGAGTCATAGATAATGAGAGTTCATTAGATTGCCTTGGGCCTCAACCTTAAGATTGAATTCCACACAAAAGATTGTGTCATTTTAGACTTTAGAAAGAGAAAATCACTTCTCTCCTCACTTCTAGAGGATCACGTCTCTCGTCTTTCTTAGCGAGAGAATTCCCTCCCTCGACTTTCTTAATGAAAGAAAAGACCTTAAACCTTGACTTGTAGGGGAGAGGATGACCCCAAATGAATGCAATGCTCATTACACACAAGTAAACATTCCCAGGCGTCCTGGGTGGATGCACACATAAATACATATACACAATGCTAATGCACTTCCTCTTCTTAGAACTCAATCTATCTTCATTTATGTGTAACTCCTTGGTTCTTGTGTACACTCTTACACTTGGTAGACACTTCTTTCCCCCTTCATAACTTGTATTGCTTGTACCAGATATCCCCATCACAGTGCTCTGATCACCCCACCCATTGAGTGATGCACTAGGAATATTGGTCTCTAAATGGTCTCATGGCCATGCTAGATCATCATCAACACTTAAAGAAAAGTGAGTCATTAATTTATTGACATGAATTTATTAAATAGAGAATGCGCAATAAGCAATCAATTTAGTAACAAATCCTCATTGTTTGAATTGCTAGTACATCAGCACCACAACCTAATGTGTTTGAATTATTGGTACATTAGCATCGCTACCTAATGTGCCAAACGGCGTTGCTCCTCTTTGTTGTCAAAGCCCTTGCCTCTCACGTTCTCTTCCCTCCTTAGGCCCTTTAGCTCTAGCACCAAACATTACATTGTGCAATTTACAAATTTTAAGCAAGGGATAGAGAATACACATAGAAATGAGAAGGAAAAAAATATTTTTAATTCCAAACAAATTGATAGAAACTCTATCCACTCATGCACTTCCATTATGAAGCTTAGATGACAATCTATATAGATGATAGGTGAAGAGCTTAAGGATAACTAGAAGAACTCTAACTAGATGAAAGATAGATTGATCTATGAATTAGGAGAGTCTTCCTTTTATAGCTTGAGAAGTTAGTCTAGCTAGCATATCCAACTATATTATCAACCTTTCCTAGTTGTTTATCTCTTTAACCTTAGCAAATCCTTCTTCTTCTATAGGTTAATTATTTTTTCCTTTCCATTTAGAGCCACCTTTTTCCTTTTCTCATCAAATTCTTATTTTTTTTAGTGTCTTTCACAATCTTTGCCTACTCAAGTGCATCAACAAGTCTCTTTTTGACCTCTTAACTTTACCACGTAGTGGGATTCTAGAATCCATGTCCATGCTAGCATCAAAAACTGAATTCATCCTTGAATCTATCAAGCCAGACTCTTGAGTTGAGTCTTTTTCATTGTCCTTTTTCATTACAATCACAAGAACTCTAAGAGTAGGAACTAGGTCCATGGGACTAAACCCCATTCATTTGTGATAAGGACCTCTAAATACTCTAGCCCTTGTAGCTTTGACTTTACTTTTACTTCTTTGGTATCCACTAGTAATCCTTTCACCTTCTTGGTCTTAGGGTATGTCCCAATCTATTTTGTATTGTTGCCATCATAGTTATAGTATGTCAATTTGTTATCCTTATCATCCTCAATCTCATCCTCAAAGAGTTCCTCCCCAAAACAGATATGTATGTGTGTGTGTGTGTACAAAATGTCAAAGATCATTGTTATTTTTCTTTAAATGCTATAAGCATTCATCAAATGAGATGTTTAATATATTGTCTATTGCTATATTATAGCAATATGAGATTGCAATGAAAGGTAGAACCTGAGTGGAAGCACATAAGTGGAAGCAAGAGAAAAGCAAGAGCTATGACAAATAGAACAAGAGAGCAAGAGTAAGAGAGACACTGTATGTGGAAACTCCAATGGTCACAATGTGTGACGAACCTTCTCTTATTCAAATATCATTGAATAATAAAGAATAAAGTGAGAGTGATGGGCACATGCCACCTATAGTATATAATTGTGCAAATACTATAGCTGCAATGAATATACAGGTGATTAGGTACAAATGCTTTTACCCCCAAAAACCTCTTACTTAAAATGTGCCCCTAATGAGGAGAGAATAAGAAAAAAGTAACAAAGTGCAAATGTATATAAAGTAAAATAGGATGAGAAATAGACATCATCTCATCCTACGCCCATCATCTTCCTAAGGAAGGCAAAATGTTCCACTAGGAGACTTTCAGTGAGCAGATCTATTGGACTTGTGTCAATTAAGATCTTGACAAGCTCAATAGACTTATCCCCTACCACTCACATGTTATAAATTTTGAATATGTAAGGTTTTAGATGTTTGATGGGTTGCAGACACAAAAGGCATCTGCATACAAATTATAGATTGCAATTATTATTGTGTAGTTAGTGAAAAAGGTTGCATGTTTAGTTATGGTGCACTTGGTATATCAGCTTGCTTTGTGATAGTAGAAAGTGTTGGCATTGTGGTCAGAAAGGCCACATTTCTAAAAACTACTTTAAAAAGAAGATTATATTTAGAAATATAAAAAACCAATAAGGTAATTATGCATCCAACAGCAAAAATAATGATGTCATAAGTGAATAGTTATTTATTATACAACACTTTATAAATACTATGACTACTAATGGTTCATCAAAGAATGATGTATGGTATATAGAATAAGGTATCTCTAACCACATGGCTTCTTATGTAGAGTGGTTTTTAGAGATGCATAGTCCAGAGTCTCCATGCTATGTGGAGATAGGGGATTATACAACTCACCCGATTTCTCATGTTAGAAATGATCCTTTGAGTATGCAAGATGGTAAAACTAAGCACTTGGTTGATGTGTTGCATTTACTAAATATTACAAAAAACTTGGTTTCTATTGGTTAGATGGTAAAATAGAGATTGCAGGTTTGGCTCACATTTGATGACTGTTATATAGAAGATCTCAAAAATTATTTTAGGTTGATTGCAAAAGGAAAATACACTGACAAATTATTTACTCTTGAAGTAAGCTTGCTTGAAATGGATGTTGCCATGTTTACATAAGGTTTAGGTGGTGTGGTTGATATTAAAATTTGACATGAGAAAATTGGTTATATAATGTGCAACGACTGAAAGACATGCAATCAAAATAGATTGTGGATGGCTTGTCCAAGTTTAGGGTTGATGGGATGCATAAATTATGTGAAGCATGTCAATTTAAAAAGCAAGCAATACATGTATTTTCAAATGAAAAGCATGCATGCAAGAATCCACTTGAATTGATATATTTTGATGTGTGGGGTCCTACAAAGACTGGAACTTTGAGTGGTTGCAAATATTATATTTTCTTCATTGGTGATCATACTCGCAAAGTATGGTTTTACTTTGTGCACAAGAAAACTCATTAGAGAATATCTCTTCAATGAGGTTTTTTATTTTTTATAGAAAAATGGTATACATAGGTAATATATGTGTAGATATAATCCACAACCAAATGGAGTTGTTGAGTGAAAAAATAGGCATATTGTAGAGATGTCTTGTGTATTGATATCAGAAAGAAACTTGCTTCATTACTATTAGGCTGCTGAAGCAATTGCTACTACTACATACATTATAAACAGGACACCCACTACTACTATACATGGTATGGTACCCGAAGAGAAATTTACAAGTAGAAAGCCAAATCTGTCCCATGAAAGTATTTGGATGTATTTTTTATATGCACATTCTTGATGAGTTGCGTAGTAAATTGGACCCCAAAGTAGAAAAATGTATATATATAGGATATTCTCTTGAGGAGAAGGGATATATATATTATAACCCTATTATATGTGAACTGAGTTAGTAGAAATGTTATTTTTTATTAAATAAGTAGTTAGTATAGTAATGTACAGAATGTAAATGGGGCTAATGAGCATGACAGTGTGTTTGTGCAAAAAATAGATTAGTAGTGACAGGCATTGAGTGGACCACAAAAGTCTCTTAGTCATGGTTTTGTTGATAAACCTTGGAGTGGTAGATTGAGATCACAAGTTACTTCACTAAGTACATCATTGATATTAAGAAAAGATAAAGAGAAAGTCGGGGACTCACCTATTATGATAGATGTATCATCATGTTTCTCTCATGTTGATGTTGATTCAAATGTCTTTGAGTAGAGCTTGGATGAGGAGTTTTTGATTTTGTATATTGAAACCCCTAGTGTGTTGTTTCTTCCCTTTCTATGCAGAATGCATAAAAGAACAGAGAATGCTTCATGAAGCAAATGCTCCATATCATGCCCAGAAATCACAGAAACTCAAAAATAATCGTATGCCAACATAGATATACTCTACTCAGCACTATAAATTAGAGAATACGAACCATAATACCTAAAAGATGTTGTAAATAGAACATATACACTAGAAATAATGGCGCCAAGTGCCAAAACCTTCATATTTCAAAGTAAATCCATCATACATCAAAAGTAGATGTCAAAGATGATCAAATAGATAATAAGGATACACGAAACGCCTCATCAGGTCACATTTTAGCAACTACCCAAAAATTGCACTTCATGAGGCAAAGAACTTCATGACACAATTAGAGGCTACCTCACATATAGAACTAACACAACTAAGGTCTAACCATGCTAAGGGCATAATACATTATCAATATACAGTGAGACCATGACCATGGCCAACACCTCGCATAGCCTGGTGGATGACTGGCACAGCCATGACACGAACCCTTACGTGATGTATGAAGTGCAAATTGCTTATCCAAAATTGACATACCTAGAGAAAAATTATGCCTTACTCATAGCCTTGCACCATGAAGTACGCCACAAAGAGTAACCATAAGTAGAGCCTCTCCAGTAGGATACTTAAAGGCCCCTACTACAGTTGCATAATCCCCTCAAAAGATAGTCAAAACAAAACATAAAGGCATAATCCTAGAGGCATACATATCAAATATGAAATAAGTATGATGGACAAAGACAGAAATAGATCTGACAGTGGTACATCAAAGTAACTCATGATCTAGGAGCCTCATGAGCATCATGGCAATCCATAACAGACTGCTCCTGGTACTACTACTCATGTGATCTAAGAGGTAGAACATCCATATCATGAATCTTATCCACTGTAAGCTCCCTAATCTGCACCTGGTTATGAATATCATGCAATACATCATTAGTATTAACCTTGATAACATCAACATCAAAAGACCGATTTTTAGCATGATCAATTTGCTTAACACTATCGTAAAATTCCAAATGCATCCTTTGTGATTACATTTTCCTTAATGAACAACAAAAATCTTTGCATAAACCATTTTATAAAGAACCTCCTCTTGGGATCAGCATGTCTCAATACATACTAATGGTGAACACTAGTAGCAGCTCTAAATTCCTATTGCATGGCTTCATTGGTACATCGCCAATGTTTGGTCTATCATTGAGTTCAAGGGAAAACACTTGAGCTAAAAGAGAAAGAGTAAGCTCAAGTTTGCCACCAATCTTTCCACTTTCTCTAATCATTAACAACTATTGCTGAGCATGAATATTATTTGTTTAAACATCCCATGGCAGCTCAACAAAACCAAGAAGACCAATTTTCTTTAGCCAACCCCTAGCATTAGGCTCATGGGTATCCAAAATAATAGCACAATCCAACATAGGCATAAGCATTTCACCTTCATCCTCACTTGACATAGTAGAGGATGTCTTGGTCATAGAGTCATTGATCTTCAATGGAGTCAACTCAGGCGGACTATCACTCCAGCTTTTGTCATGCTCTTGGACAGCCTTCGACTATTGTCGCCCATGCTTCATAGGAAGCTTTGCACTCTTCCTTTGCCTTTTCTTAACCATGGTAGCATCAGCCACGACCTGCTGTTGATTCAGGATGAAGAGAGAAGAAGAAATTGACGAAGGATGATTCAAAAACACACACACCACAACACAGACAGTCAAAGAATACTTGCAAAACAACCAAAGGGCTATAAAAAAGAAATCAATCAAAAAGAAGGACACACATACATAGACATAACTAACCCATTTACCACGCCAAACAATCCACATCCTAGAAAAAATTCGGCATGACCTCTACACATATGTGACCGAAAACTTCATGCGATGCAACAAACAGGCACCCAAATCCCTGTATCAGGCAAGAAAGAAAGAACTACACACCGTTCCCGTAATCGTAGCACATAGACAAATCAGAATACCATAAAAATGTAAATCAAGACCTAACCATAACCTTGACCATCAGTGTCAACTAAAAGACATTTACGCACCCTTCCCACGAAGCGTGTTTATTAAAAATGGAGAAAAAAAAAGTGCAGTGAGGGAAAATTATTTTAATAAAGGGTTCATTGTAAGAAATTATTAACAATGGGTGACATTTTATTAGGTGATAAACCTTAATAAGAAAACGGCGGCTCCTTCTTAAAATTTTAATTACAAATTATTAGGATAAAATGGTACTTTATCGCAACCCAGACTACGATTCCCAGATTGGGTCTCTAAATGCAAATTTCTTAATTAAAAATTAATAATGATGTGGAGCATTTTTTTGCCAGCACGTGCTCTTTTGTGACGGCTGGTTCATTTTTATTACAAACTAAGGTGCCTCTTAAGCACACGTAGCGTGTGCAAAGTGAACAGCTGGTTGATTTTAAATTATTAAATTGTGTGTTTAGCGCAAATGCGCGTGGAAAAGGTGGGTGAATAAATAGTTTATTTGAGCAATTAATTGTGGTTAAGGGGGTAATGAAAATAAACAAAGCTCACAAAATAAATACCTGGTAGGGATGTGTATGCAATGGACTGAAGGCACACGGATTGGTCTCCCAAAAGCAATGAATCCAGTCAAACAAAAACAAAGACCATTGAGACTGAACAAAAAATAAAACACCTTAGTGTTTTTGTTGATTTTTATTTTATTTTATTTTTTGATTTTGTATTTTGTTGGTTTTGTAGGTTAGGTGTGTTTGTTTTGTGTATATTGTTTGGTTTGGGTAATTTGTTTTATTATTTTTATTTTTCTTTATTTTGTTGTGTGTGTTTTTTTAATAATAATTAAATCAAGATATATAACACATGGATATATTATGAAGTGTAATAATGAATTTTGAGCTATCTAGCAAGTGTCCACAATGTATGTTAATTCAACCATGATTTTCAGTTGATTTGTAGGATTTAAAATGAATTTTTATGATGTGTAGTATTAAAATTAGGGTTTTTTTTGCTTCAAATAATATTTTGGCATTTGATGAAAACATTTTTTTAAATAAAAAAATTAGTGGAAAAAGAGCATGGGATGTGTGGAATTTTTGGGGATATTTTTGAATTTATTTTTGTATTTTTACTAATTTTTAATGAATTTTATCCATTTTGTTATGTAATTTTGAATTAATTTTTTGATTTTGAAGTTTTTGAAATTTTTTTTGTTTTAAGTTCCTCTTTACCAATATTTTAAATAAGTTCAGCAATATTGGTAAATTGTCAAAGAAAAAATTGTAATTTTTTCTGATGTGAAATAAATTTTTGGAATCAATTAAATCAAGTAAATGAGGTAAATCAGGGTAGTTGGTTAAGTGAGGTCAAGTCAAGTCAATTAAGTCAGGTTAGTCTAGGTAGGTGAGTTAAGTCAGGATAAGTCAAGTCTGGTTTGGTTAGGTTAGTCGGGGTTGATTAGGTTAGTCTGAGTTAGTCTAGTCTAGGAAGTTTAAATAAGTTAGGTTAGTTTAGTTTAGTTAGTCTAGTCAAGGTAGTCAGTCTAGTCCTAACTAGATGTGGTTAGACTAACTAACCAGGGTTAGTTAGGGGGGTAGTCAACTAACCATGGTTCAGTTAGTGGAGTGTAAACTAACTAGGGGTTAAGTTAGTAGGGTGAACTAACTGGGGTAAGGTTAGGGGTCAACTAACCCTAGGGAGGTTAGTGGTGGGAACTAACCCTAGTTAGGTTAGTGATACTAACTATAGTTAGGTTAGGGGGTACTAACTCTAGTTAGGTTAGGGGGTACTAACTCTAGTTAGGTTAGTGGGGGTACTAACTCTAGTTAGGTTAGTGGGGAGGGGTCAACTAACTAGGGGTGAGTTAGTAGAGGGTTAATTAACCAGGGGTTAGGTAAGGGGTACATTAATTGTAGTTAAGTAAGAACTAACTGTAGTTAATGAAGAGATTAACTAATTGTGGTTAAGTAAAAACTAACTGGAGTGGGGTTAAGACTAACCAGGAGGTGGTGGGGGAGGTGGAGGTGGTGGAAGGAGGAGGAGGAGGAGGAGGAGGAGGAAGAAGAAGAAGGAGGGTGGGGGAGGAGGAGGAAGGAGGGTGGGGTGGAGGGAGGAGGAGGAAGGAGGGTGGGGGAGGAGGAGGAGAAAGAAGGAAAGGGAGGTGGAGGCGCAAGCGGGCGAGGGGAGGGCTGGTGCTGTGGAGGACGGAGGCGGCGTGGGTGCCGGTGGAAGGCCGCAGAGCCGACGAGGAGGTAGCGTCCAATGCACCAGGCAGGCATCCAACGGGCAAGAGGCGGCAGACCAACGGCAGGGACGGGTGTCCAACGGGCGGGAGGCGACAGACCAACGGCAGGGGCGGGCGTCCAACGGGCGGGAGGCGGCGTCGGCTCCCTTCAGCGGCGGTGGACAGCGTTCAACGGCAGGGGAAGAGAAGAAGGATAAGGAGGAGGAGCAGAAAAAGAAAGGGGAGGAGGAGAAAGGAGGGAGGAAGGGGAGGAGAAGGAAGAGAGGGAGAAGGGAGAAGAAATGAAGGAGGAAGGGGAGGAGAAGCGGTTCGCAATCGGCACATGTAGGTTGTTTATTTATTTATTTATTTATTTATTTCTTTTTCTTTTTCCTGTTTTCTTCTTCTTTTGTTGTTTTTTTTTTCATTTTCTATTTTTTTCTCCTTTTTTGTGTGGTTGTATTTGTTTTTTGTTTTTGTTTTGTTAAATGGAAAATAAATATATAATAGTAAAAAAGGAAACTAGAGGGGTCAAGAAACACACCCCCGGCTCGGGATAAAAAAATTTACAATGACGGGGTCAAATGGGCAGGGACAGTGACCCGCAAGCCATGAACGCCACGTGGGCATCTCGAGGCGTGTAAAACCCAAAAACAAGCGCATTCACGCGCGAGGCGAGAGACGCGGTTAACGGGAAAAATGAAGAAAATTTAATAAAAGCCAAACCGTTCGTCGGATCAAAAATCCGTAAAAAGAAAAAATATACAGGGAGACGAAGGAAAAATGATGGAAACATACAACACCAGGTCCGGGGCAAAAATCAGGGTGCTCACATGGGAAAAACGCAAAAAAACAAACCCGAAAACACATACAGGTATTAATATCGGAAAATCTGCACATCAAAACGAAGTGCGGAAATAAGGAAATGTGTGCAGAATAAGGTTGCCAACAACTCTATCATGATAAAACACAGTTTCGATTGAGATAGGATGCATTCACATGGAAAAAACCCCAAAAATGGGCCAAAAAATGGACTCGAAAATTAATACGGGAAAAACAGTGCATCAGAATAGAGGATAGTAAAAAGAAAAAATGTCCCAAAAAAGGAATTCACAGGGTTGGTGCATCAAAACTCAATTAGGGAGAAATTAGGATGGGTTCACGTGGAAAAAACACGAAAAATGCATCCAAAAACACTCGAAAAAATTAATAACTAAAAATCCGACAGTCGGAAGAGGGGGGAGGAAAAAGGAAAAAGTGGGGGAAAGGTTAGCAAGACATGGCTGTCAAATCAAACTGGAATTTCGGTGAAAATAGGGTAGGCTCACATGGAAAAATGTGAAAAATAAGCACAAAAGGCCCGAAAACTCGTAAAACTTAATAACGGATCAACCGTGCATCGAAAGGACATGGAGTAAAAAGGAAAAAATTCAAGGGGAATGGGTAGGATAGGCTTGACACTTAGATCAGGGTTCCGAAGCAATAAAGATGCGTTCACATGGAAAATCGTCCATTTTAAGAGAATTGCTTAAAAAATTAATAACTTGAAAACCATTTGTCGGAACAGAGGTTGGTAATAAGGAAAAATGGGCAATTTGAAGGGACGAACAGGGCTGTAACGTTGAATTGGGATTCTGGTGAACAAAGGGTCCGTTCGTATGAAAAAAGCACAAAACCAAGAATAAGGGCAAACGGTCAAGGAACAACACTGAGGACAGGATAAAATAGAACGAAAGGGTGGGGAAGGGACCCCATCAGGGTAAAATGAAATCAAGGCATAGATGCATAATCAGAACAGGGTATATGCCTAGGGGTATGCAACATAGACGCGCATGGACGCGTACCCATACTTAAGACCTTCGCAGGAAGGGTAACCCAAACATCAAGGACATGGTACCTCACATCAGACCAACCACGACATCCCCACACTTAAGACATGACCGATACTGCGAAACAGAAGGTGTAGGATTAGAAAAACTTGGCCCATATTGTCGAGGAGGAATGTCGACTATCGAGGTTGCGTCTAGTATCGTCGTCGGCTGCAAGAGGTAACAAGATGTCTTCACAGCACAGGTCCTTTGACCTTCGTGGTAGGGACCACGCGGCAGCACCCAGGGAGGTAGCTCGCTGAAGGAATCACAGGAAACTCATCGATGGCGAGGGATATGGTACTCAACTCATGATCACTCAAATGGATTGAAAGAGCAGGCCCTCGCCCCATGACTAATATCACTCGAAGAAATAAAGATGAAACCCAAAGCTCACACTCGGTTCAGGAATCAACAAGGGGATGGTGCAAAGAGAGTATACCAGGGTGCACAATTGATGGTGCATCAGTGTGTCCAACGTGTCTGGCATAGGTGCAAGGAGAAAGGCCAGGGAGCCTTGTAGTGCAGTGTACAGAACAGAGTGATGTGTCCTGTGCTAATGGCAGAAACCCAGCCCATGGGTGCATAGGGAAACGAGAATGTACCTAACTCCAAGGGTCATAACGTCCCTCAATCCTCACCTCTCAATAATTGATTGAAGAACATCAGTCACACTCAACCCACCCTCTGTCTCATGCTCTGTTGATAGATACAGAGGGCAACCCATTGATGTAATCCTCACGGTCACTTGTACAAAGGTTGTCTGCCTTGTGCGCAATTGATGGTGCAACTGTGCATCCCACCCTGTGCCGGCATACAGTGCAAGAAGGAATGCCAGGGAGCCTTATGGTGCAGTGCACAGGAATAGATCGTGCTTTGTGCATTGAGAAGCCTATCCCATGCGTGCAACACTCCGTTCACACATCTCACCTCTCATTTGATTTAAAGGAAAAGACTAATCACTCATCCCACCCTCTGTCTCGTGCTCTGTTGAAAGATACAAAGGGCAGCCCATACTCACGTCCCCATCCTGGTATGATGAAAGCTCACAATCACTCAAGGGATTGGTGATGAAGATCATGTCAACTATTGTTGTCATCAGGATCTTGAGGAGGAGGCATACCCAGGGAGGCAGCCAACGAGTCTCGTACTTCAATGACTTGTAAGAAGAGTCGTCTATTAAGAAGGGCAGACGAGCGGACTGATATTGCAAAGGCAGCACACCAAGGGAGGTGGCTTCAAATTACTTGCTGAAGAGGTTCTGCTGGTGAGTCAGATATCCTGAACTGCGGGGTGTTACCACCTCTTCCATAGTCAGCTTCCCGCCCAAGGGTGTTTCCACCTTTTCTTGGAACGAGGCCTGTTATGATAGGGAATTTCTTCCTTTTCTCCCATAACAGTTTTGTTGTTTTTTCTTTTTCTTTTTCTTTTCCTTTTTTTTTCTTGTTTTTTGTTTTTTTTCAGTGAAAAAGAGAATGGTAGAAATACCATATATCAGGACCAACCTCGCCACCGTTGTTGGATCAGACGAGAAGAGAACAATGTCGGGTTGAGATATTTCTGCGAGGGGGTAGTAGAACGAGACCGCCTTATGAGGAGAATCATAATGGCTATCAGAAGCATGACAAGAATGACAGTGCGACGCCCAAAAGGGAAGGGGTAAGTCGACTGTGATTGTCAAGATCCCTAGGGAGGAGGCAAGTACTTCTTCAGGCGATAGCCATTGATGAGAAAAGGATCATCAAAGGCATCAACGGTCTGCACCTGAACAGAGACGTTAGGATTGACAGCAAGTACCTTGTACGGGCCCATCCATCGTTGTTGGAGCTTGCCAGGAAACTTGCCAAATCTCGAATCATAGGCCAGGACAAGATCACCTTCTTTGAACTCCTTGTGCTTGATGAAACTGTCATGATAGGCCTTGCGTCGCGCTTGAGTGGTTTCCATGCACTGTAGAGCCATCTATCGTATCTCATCCAAGCATTCCAAGTGCAGGAGATGGCGTTATAGTTACTCATTATCTCCCAAGCGTTCTTTAACTTCCACTCGCAAAGAGGGCAATTTTGGTGCACAGATCGGTCGCCATATGCGTGCGTAGTGAGCGTTAGAAGGTCCCCAAGAACAAAAGAACTCTACTTTTTACACAAAAACCAATGAAGAAATCTTGCACGACATGAACAAGAGACCAATTGGGTGCAATCTCCCCCCATGCCTTGTGTGAGCGCTCCACAAAGCATGTATTTCATATATTATTCATCTTCAAGCTCAAATAATAGCCCAAATTACAAAATAGCACGCTTTAGCTTTTAAGTTTGCTTTTGTGCCAATAAAGAATTAAAGCTAATGGGCACCCAAAAAGTTAGGCGGTACCCAAATACAATGTCAAATACAAGTATTTAAATTGTGCGCCCATGCGTATATAAAAATAATAAATAAATATCAAGAGCTTTAATAAATAAGCGCGACAAAATATAGGTGCCATGTCTAAGATACGTGCCCATAAAAAATTGACGATAACTTGAATACACGCTATCCTCCAATGCTTCCCACTGCCACCGCTGCTTGCTCTACACATCAACTGAAGCATTCACAATTGTTAGAAAAATAATACAATTAAACCGACAAAAGTGAATACCTAGCAATCTTCAGCTACATAAATAAATTGGTTAGAAATCAATCCTAACCTTAATTTATTACGAGTGTGCACTCTAAACTCATAAATGTTTATTAATTTAAATATGTATTTTGCGGAATCACCTGCTATGGAATCACCCATGTACACATAAAATGAACAAAACGCCTGAAAAGGATAGGCGTCCCCATCGACTTCTCGCACAAAGAATCCACTTTGTGTATGAGCCTCGGTAATAATAAAATTTTACGGAATCCAGCGCAAAACCTCAAGGAATCCACCGTGGAATATGCCTCCTAGTATCACATTCCAACTCAATAGGGAAGACAGCTTCTGTACCATACACTAGCTGGAAAGGGGTCTGTCCGATAGCTGCCTTATGAGAGGTTCTGTATGCCCAGAGGGCCTCTGTAAGTCAATCGTCCCAGTCACGACAATGTGAAGCAATCGTTCTTGTGAGAATTGAGCAAAGGATGCGATTAGTGACTTCAACTTGGCCGTTGGCTCTAGGGTAATAGGGAGTGGACTTGCGATGGTGGATCTTATACAGTTCCGTCAGCTCTTCCATAATTTTGTTAAGAAAATGAGTACCTCTATCACTTACCAGCTCAAGGGGACTACCAAAATAGGTGATAATATTCTCGTACATGAATAGGGCTACACTATTACCATCATCCCGCTTCAGGGCTTTAGCTTCACACCACTTTGTGACATAATCCGTACATACTAAGATGTATCTATTCTGCTTCCGTCTGGTAGGTGGATCAATGAGACCCACAAAATCAATCCCCCACTTCTCGAACGGCTTTAGGGAAAGAATGGGTTGCAGTGGCATGGCACTTGTTTTGGTGGGTTTTTCCATTCGTTGACAAGCATCACATCTCTTGCAGTAATCGTATGCATCCTTGTGAAGGGTGGGCACCAGTATCTTGCTAGCAGAGCCTTCCTGGCTGTCGCTTCTCCTGCAAAGTGTCCACCACATGGTTCATCATGGCATGCTTTCGATACTATTCCAATTTCATCCCCTGCAACACATCTTCACAGTACTTCATCTTTGCCTCACTTGTACAGTGCACCGCCTAGCAAGGTATAGGGGACTGATTCTAACAGAAGCTTCTTCTTCTCACGGCTTGAGATGCTAGGAGGATACTATTGAGATGCCAGAAGGTTGGCTATGTCTGCATACTAGGGAGTAACTGTTTCAACTAGAAACAAGGAAGCATCATGAAGGTCTGGATCATTCTGTTCCTCTTTTTCTGTTTGAGGGATCCGTGATAGATGATCGGCTAGGACATGGGAACGGCCATACTTAATTACCACTTCAAAGTCGAACTCCTGGAATAGGACCAACCATCTCATCATTCGTCCTTTAACATCTGCTTTGTTCATTAGGAAGGATAGGGCTTCATGATCCACATAGAACTTGAAATGCGTTGACAATAGATAATGTCGAAACTTCTCACTCTGCCACTGTATAGTTTCGTTCCCTATCAGTGACCTTTCGGCTTGCATAATATATCGGTTTATCTAATTTAGAGGGGCCCTTTTGACATAGGACAGCACCTAGCCCTTCAACTGATGCATCGGTGTGCACATGGAACTCCTTCGTCCAATCAGGAGGTTATAAGATAGGTGCTTGGATAAGGCACTATTTGAGGGTATTAAAGGCCTCTTCACAGTTATTAATCCAAAGGAAATCAGCTTCTTTCCTTAGAAGCTTGTGCACAGAGGGGCAGCCTTGGTTGCAAAATGTGTAATAAATCTTATGTAGTAGCCCACATGGCCAAGAAATCCTCTCAATTGCTTGAGGTTTGTTGGTGCTGTTAAAGCGGCAATCTTTTCAATCTGGGTCTATTGCAATCCCTTGTGCCGAGACAATATGACCCAACAAAACTCCTGAGGAGATGCCAAAGACACATTTGTCGGGGTTGAGAGAAATCCCATACTCTCGGCATCTGTCAAAACATTACTCTAGGTGTCCCCAATGCTCTCGGATCAAGCTATAGACACAAAAGTCATCAAGATACACCTCAATGAAATCATGCAAATGATTTTGGAAGGCAGCCATCATTACTCGTTGAAAGGTGATAGGAGCATTACAGAGACCGAATGGCATCACTTTGTAGGCATAGATCCCCCATTTTGTGGTGAAGGTTGTTTTGGATTGGTCCTCTTCTGCAATTTGGACTTGGTTATATCCGTTGAATCCATCCAAGAGGGAATACAGCTCATGGCCTGCCACTGTGTCCAACAGTTGGTCTATAACGGGGATAGGGAAATGATCATTCTTTTTCTTCGAATTGAGCTTTTGAAAGTCGATACATATTCAAAGTTTCCTGTTCTTCTTGGGTACTACCACAATGGGTGAAACCCATTCACTGTTAGTCACGGGATAAATGAACTCTGCTTCAAGAAGTTTCAATAATTCGGCCTTCACCAGCGCAGAGTAATTAGGATTCATACGCCTTTGTCTTTGCCTTACAGGTTTGGCATCAGGCTCTAGGTCAATATGATGCTGGTATACTGTTGGATCAATCCTTTTTAGGTCTTTATATGACCAAGCAAACACATCTAAGTTCTCCTTTAGTAGATCTCGCAAGACCACTAGTTCTTCTTTTGGAAGATTGAGACCCACTTTCAAGTGACGTTTAGTACTGTCAGTATCCAAGAACGTTACTTGTCTTTCACCTTCCACTTCGCTGATAAATGTCCCACGGATTGCTTCTGGGTAGAGGTCTAACTCTTTCAAGAGAGTAGTATCCTCGTCTAATGTTCCACTAGAACCAGTATCCTCCTTCTGTACAGATGACTCATTTGTCTGTTTAGGTTGTTGAAAGGGTATCAAAGCTTTATCTGCTTCTGTGTAAGTAGTGATTTCTTCAGGACTCAAGGATTCATCTTCCGAGGATGCGTCCAAGAATGTCACATAGCACGGACCTTCTAGAGGCCGTGGCTCTAAGGGCTTTGGCTTTTGTTGGCAGGGGGCATCATCATCATCTTTTCTCTGGACTGAATAGTGAGGGCGACAGTAGCCACCAGTGAACTTAATTTTTATGCTTTTAATCCATTTCTTACACAGATTCTGCATACTTTGTGGTCCATTGATCAACCCAAACGGAACCATAGTTATTCCATCCAACACCCTGAGATCTTCGGCCTCTGAGGTCTCTGTAGGGAAATCAACGAGATCATCCTCTATTAGAGAAAATTCTTCATCTGCACTTTCATAATCTGCTTCGTTTTCTTCCTCATCATTTTCATCCTCTTCCTCTGGAGACTCTGTCTCTGCATTTGTAGAGGCTCTGTAGAAGAAGAACAGATCTTTTGCCTCTGCATCTGCTTCGACTCCTGTCAAAGCTTCTAACTCTGCTTCTAGCTCTGGCTTTGTATCTCTTACTATCTCTATAACTATCTCTGTATCCGCTCTGTCTATGTTTTGTAGCCGCTCTGTATCTACTCTGCCTCTATACTGTCTCTGCTCTATAACTGTACTGTCTCTACTCTGTCTTCGCGACTGTCATGTAACAGGGAGAATAGTACATCCATGCTTCTATTTCACTGTTAGAGGTGATTTCAGAAGTTAATTCTAATTGAGGCAGGAGGTATTCACCTATGGACAAGGATTTTACTTTCCTTGGCAGTTGGCTTACAGTGCCCACTGTTAGGGACTATGCCGTTGTTTTCTTAGGAAAGATTTGCTTAACAGCCTCTTCACCTCGTGGATGTACCATCTGTTACCTCATTAGAGGAGTCAATTATGACTTCAATGGATGTGGATCCATTGCCTTTTTGCGATCCATACATCTTTAACACCGCTTTGTTGGGTCCTCTACCTACGGTCAGGGTTCCTTTGAACCAGTCCGTCCTGGCTCTTGCTTAAAAAAGCCAAGGTCTTCCCAACAGTAGAGGGTATGAGGTCCCATAAGAATTTGGTTTGACCACCAGATATGTCAGCCAATAATCTCTTCCTGCAAGGGTTGTTTTTACGTATGGGAGGATGCCCAATGGTTTGACTCTGCTTTGGTCTGCTAATCTGATAAGCCACTGTGTACGTTGAATTCCTTGCAACCCTAAATCCTTCATTGTGACATCCGTCATTATGTTTACTAATGAGCCTCCATCAATCAATGCATTTGAAATAAAGCATCCTTCTATCCATACACTAATCTCTAGGGTTCCACGATCTAGGAAGCCGTTAGCCACATTGACTTCCTTTACAGGCTCTGGGGCCTTATTGGTCTTGGTCACTGTTAAAGGAGCAATCCTTAGTCCAAAATTCTTTTCAAGATGGTTTTGAATTTCTTTCGGCAACTGGAAGAAAACATCAGCAACTGTCGGAATGTTAAGTTTGGTTTAAAAGTGTCTAGGTCTTTTACCAAGTCATAATCTTTGATAGGATCCACAGGCTTCTCTAGCCGGCTAGAGAATGGGGCTACACCCATTTTCATCTTTCCTTTTTCTTCTAATAATTGCAGCATAGGCACTTCTTCTATTTCTGGAAGTGCTTCTGTATCATCCATCTCCTGGGCCTCTGGTCCTATCTCTGGGACTGTCTCTGTAACTATCTGTGGCACTGTAGTGCTCTGTACTGCACTGTTCTATTCTGTACTACTCTATCTCTCTGTAGAGGTAGGTTGAACTTCATAGTCTTGGCAGGAGAGTTATTTTCATTTTGAACCACTGGTCCTTTCTTCTTGGTGCGCGTAACAGCAACAACTTCCAACTCTACCAAATTGGAGGCAGACTCTTGTATCTTTTGTTGGCTATCAGTGGCTTTGGCCTTTATAGGGGCTGGACTTGGACAGTCCTTTGCAGTGTGACCTTCACCCTTGCATCGACTGCATAAGGGCTTGTAGTCCACAGATCGTCTAGGGTTTGGATAATTCGGGGAGATATGACCCTTTTCTCCACACCTGTAACATTCCACCTCAGATCTCTGTGACCACTGCCAAACTGTCGTTCTCTGTAACTTTGAGAGGGAAATCTCATTTGACCAAAATTAGGACCAAATTCCCTAGGCTTGGGTCCAATATCCTGTGTTGTCATTTTGGATTCTAGCAAATTGAATCTTGCATTTTCATCATTCTGTCTTCGTTCATGCATCTCTTTCAAAGAGGAAATATCCTCTGTATGGTTCTTCCACAAACAGTAGGAACAGAAGGCTCTAGGAATGGTTTGGTTTCAGGTACATTCAGTGACTAAATGTCCTGCTTGATGACACTTTCCACACCATGTATTAGAGCACATCACATCTCTCCTAGCTCTCGCAGGAGTGGATATATTGGCACTATTCACCTTTAGCGTCTGTAGCTGCTCTGTAATCACATCCAGAAGCTCTTTCTTGATACTTGCAACTGAGTTGGATAAGTAGTCCTTCAGATTTTCACCTCCTGAAGTACTTGTAGTGGGATTTTGGAAAGTGTCTGTAATTATTGCATACATTGGTTGGGTCGATCCAGAAGATCCTCTATTCTGGTTCTGATCTGTAGCTTAAACCCTACATCTTATCACTTTGGATTTACTCTTCAAGCACTAAGTATGCTACATTGCTTCTCGGTTATGATAACTCTAGCAAGTGAGAAAACAAGTTCTTAGGAGGGATGTCAATGTAAAGGGTAAAAGGGATTGATTATCTTAGTGATAATGGAAATGGATTATACCTAGGGGTTGAGTGAGTGCATATATTTTTTTCAAAGGACTAACTTCCAACTACACTTGGGTTTCACCTGCATCACCAAGATTTGTGATCTATCATCATCATTAGAGGATACCTCACCCTTGTACACAAGTCAATGACCACATCATGGTGTCATTTGGATCTTACACAAAAGCTTACAAGCATGGATCCCCTTTGTCACATGCTTATATATTTATATATATATATATATATATAAAGAATTAAAGTCAAAGAAGATTTTGAAAGCCATTTTTAATCATTTTAATAAATCCTAGAGAAATCGAATTTCAAGAAAATTCATGCGCTGCCCAACTAGTTTCGACCTGATCTACAAAGTTGTGGAAGAAACTTTTTTCAGATTCTTCACCGATTTGAAGTTACAAAGATACAGACTGCTGGGGCTGCAGGCAAAATTTTCTTCTCTCTTTCACCCTTATCACATCAACTTCCCATTTTATCCTTCTTGTAAATATATTATAATAATGTTCTTTGGGCACCCACCTCTTGTAATCTAGCTCCCTTTCTTTAGCTTGCCTACCATCACCCTTGGCTTCTTGCATGATGACCAAGGTGGGGACGTGTCCCATTCACTATTCTCTATATTATCAAAGATGCCATACATCATCTAAGATTATGTTAATCAAGAAGATTAGCTTAATCTAATCCCTCATGGAGGCTATATAAGGTGCCCATGGAGATATAAAGACACACAATCACAAGCACATGAGAGCACTCTAGATCACCAAGCCCAAAGGGAAGCCACTAAGAGCACATTATGCAATGCCCTCATACTAGTCCATCTCTTTGAGGTAAGCTATGAGTGAGTCTCTTTTTTTTATATAGCATTCCATGAATACATAATGGCAAGCTTCCTCTATCTCTTCTCCTCTTGTCTCCCTCTCTTCTCATCTCTCTCATTCTCTCTCATTTTCTAATATGATGTCTAGATCATATGTACTCTCTTCTAATTCTCCCTCTACATTTATTTAAACTTATTAAGTAAGACTTGCCATATGCTCTATTGATGGGAAATATTTATTTTCTCATGTTATATATATGTTCATGGGAGAGATTAGGAGCCATCACCTCTCTTAACCTTCCATCACCTTCATTTCCCTTAAGATGGGCTACAAATTCTCTCTTGTGAAGTTGTGTTTTGGTTCTTTCCATTCACTTAGGAAAGGGATGTCCTAGCCTATCCTCCCTTTGGCTAGGTGGTGTCTTTCTTTAGCTCTTTTAGTGAAGATTGGAGGTTGGATGGGTAAGAGGCAACCCACTCATCTTTTCAGCTCTCAATAATATATTTTAAAAATGTGTTTATATGATTAAAATTGAGTAAAATCACAAAAAATGGAATTTCAAGGAAAATTGGATTAGTAGATGGATCCCAATGTTGTGGAATAATAAATATATATTTGTGAATGATTATATAGATTCCACGACATGGAGGTTGCTTCAATGTGTCCTCATATTACGTGTTAAGGTGCGTTACTATGTGGTTTTTTTCATTTAACTACATACCTAAGAATATGACAATGCTTACAAAATTTGCTCAATAAGGAGTGGTGAGAAGGGGAAAATGAGATTAAATGCACTAGCTTTTTTATTATTTTCATATGCATATAGGTCGGTTCTTTTAGTATAAGAAAGATAGTAGCACTGGTTTTTTGGATGCTATGTTCTACATTGTTGTAATATGTATAATGTAAAGCATGAAAAGATATGATTGTGCACATGGAACATGATACTGTTTTTCTTTTTTTTGTGCACTTTAGAGAATTCCACTATGCATAGCAAGAGCATTAAAGCATGGCCTCAGAGTAAGCCTTCTGGATGCATAACAATGATTGAAAAAATCCATTGATCCATGTGGAGTAGAAGAGGATCTCTAGCCATAGGTTTGTGCATTTATTCTTGGGAATAAAGATTATGTGAGGTTATGAAAGTCTCTTGGAATGATAAATATCAAGAGAGGAGTATGTTACGATGCTTTATATATTTCAGATCAAGCATCTTGGGGCTCTAGGGTATATATTTCAAACCAAGCATCTTGGGGCTCTAGGATATAGGAGAGCCGTAGAGACCACAATAGTCAACTAGGGGGTGCACTTTATATGTGTAATTCGAGAGATAGTCACCTACGTGTAGGAAACTCTTTTACTTGGAGTTAGGTGGGGTAATTAGTTGGACTAAAATCTAAAATTTCATCTACAAATGCAACACTTAGAAGAGTTATTTATAGTGCTCATATACTCTTGGCTGCGAGATTACGTGGTGTTATTTATCATGTTTAGGACCCTAGCTAAAGCTGTTAGAGACAATGTCAAGCATGTTTTAGGTTTTGACATGATTTCATCAAAGCATGGGTGATTATTCACTTTATACCTAACATATAGGAGATGGAATGGTTGTTGTGGTCATCTATGTTGATGATCTCATCATTACAAGTACTCTAGAGAGAAAGAGATTACTAAAGTAAAGCATGGGTTGCACAAGGAATTTGACATTAAGGACCTTGGTTTATTAAGGTCCTTTCTTGGCATTAAGGTTATTGACACTCCACATGGAGTTTGGTTAGTGCAGAGACAATACTCATTGGAGATGCTAAAGAAGTATGGAATGATAGGATGTAAGATAGTGGATATACCATTGGACCAAAACATTAAGATTATGGATGATGAACAGTATGTGGAGGATGTTACTATTTTTTAAAAGATGGTTTGTAGTCTAATCTACCTAACCATAACAAGACCATACTTGAGTTACTTAGTGGGAGTTATTAGTTAAACCATGCAGAAACCATGCAAGTCACATTTGGATGTAGTGAGAAGAGTCTTGGGATATGTGAAGAAGAGAGTTGGTTTTGGCTTGTTGTATGAGAAAGGGATCATGCCTACATTGTTTAGCTACATAGATGTAAACTAGGCGAGAAGTATCATGGATAGGGGATCCACTAGTGGATATGCATTCTAGGTGTGAAATGAAAGACAAATCAAAGATTGGGGCAATGATCTAGTATTCATGGGCAATAGGTGCAAAGTAGTTCAAATAGAAAATGAAATTTGGAAGACTACACCTATTGACTTAAACACAACTTTGAGCATGCTATGAGAATATACAAACTACACACCCATGTCAAAGCTCTCAAAAAATACATACCTTGCCCTAAGGATGAGCAAGATTGAATGCACATTCTTGCCACATTAGACCTATCATTCATGGAAGAGAGTGAATTCAAGAAGCCCACAAATGAATGAGCCAATAAAGTGGAGAGAAACATACTATGTGCATGATCAAGCCTAATTTTAATAATCTCTTAATACCGATACTCGTTATGGGCCTTGAACCATCACAACTCAAAGCGATAGTCCTCAATGCTCCCACTAGTATCCTTTAGCTTAGAGGCAATGATGTCTCAAAAAAAAACTCGAGTAAAAGTTGCTTATCTTTGAGGAATTACTCAAGCAAGTTGATTGAAAATGGACTTGACTACACCAAGTGCTATGTGACTATCACAACAACTTGCTGGTGTCCTTCATGGGAAGAGAGTATTCAAAGGAAAATAAGTGCACAGATGTAGATGGGGACTCATTGGAAGAAGTAGATGATAAGTCCAAGGACTACAATTCAAATAGGAGAATGATAGAGCAGATCCTACTACACCCAATACCTTGAAAGGTTGGTGTTCAAGTGCTTCTCTTTTTTGGATTTGGATTGAAAGATTACATAGGATTTCACTTGAATCGCCTTGTATTTAAAAATTAGAAGAATTGTATAGCAATAAAACTTCGATGGCATATATTGACAAGTCTTCCCATTGGCCAAAATCCAAATTACTCAATGCCACATTGGCTAAGCTCAATTGTGCCTTACAACTTCGCTACATCATCAATGTCAGAGATGGAAATTGCATGGATTGTCTTTCTATAGAGCTCTTGTTACTATGAGATTATGAATTTATACACATCTACTTATGTCTTAAGATTACTTTCTCTGCTTAGTGAATTTTCCACTTTATCAATTAGCTCTCCTAATGCCTCTATCAAGTTTTTATTCACTTCACTCTCAATTTGAGTGATGGCTTCAATCAAAATTGTCATAATTTGAATGAGTGAGAGAGAGAGACAGAGACAAAGACATGGAGCTGTAACAGAAAGTAGTGTGCTCTCTTGTTCTCTACTTATCATTATTCCATAATGCTTACTAAAGTCTAGTCACACATCACTGAAAACACACTAGGTCACTAACTGTCTATACCACTAACTGTGGTTGAGTCTGACAGACTCAGTTATTACAACACACATGGAGAGTGGCAGCTAAGACTACAATTGTCTAAATAAGATCGATCATGTCGATGATACTAATCATGAGCTTGATTCTCAAAACTCCCCCTCAAGCTCAAGCTAATTGTTGTACTCCAAGTAGCTCCATGAAATGCACAAACTTCTCTTTACTAAGTGATTTGGTAAAGATATCTGCTACCTAGTCTTCTACGTTCACATGGAGTAGATCAATCTTTCCAGCAAGTACCATCTCCTTGATGAAATGGTAATGAACTTCTATGTGTTTGGATCTAGCATGATAGATAGGGTTGCTAGCCAACATCACACTACTAAGATTGTCACAATGCAAGGTGACCTTCTTGTCTAACTGTATACCCTAGTCATGTAGTAGTTTCACAAGCCAAACTATTTCACATGTCGCTAAGGTTGCACCCTTGTATTCTACCTCTATACTAGATAAAGCAATGGTTGGCTGCTTCTTACTACTCTAGTTTATCATATTACTATCCAGGATGAAGGCATAACCACTAGTTGACCTTCTGTCATAGGCACAACCAGCCCAATTAGTATCCGTATAACCTGTCAAGTCAAATAACTTTCCATGCTCATAAAACAACCCATAATCAACAATACCCTTCACGTACCACATAATCCTCTTGGTTGCATCTAGATGTGGCTTACAAGGCTTTTGCATAAACTGGCTAACGAGTCCCATTATATATAACTGAGGTTAGGATGGGTGACGGTGAGATAAATCAGGCTACCCACCATATGTCGATACATGGTGACATTCTCTATTTCATTCCCAACATCGGATGCAAGTTTGACATTCTGATCCAATGGTTTTTCCATGGCTTTACACTCCATCATGCCATATTTCAACAACATGTCATGAGCATGCTATTTTTGCAATAGCCATATACCTTGAGGTGTAGACACAACCTCAATCCCAATGAAATATTTTAGCTCTCCAAGATCCTTCACCTTGAATTCAACCTATAACCATGACTAAATTTCAGCAATCCCATGATCATCATCACCAATGATGATCAAATCATCCACATAAATCACCAAGAGAACATAACCATTCTATGTCTTCTTTGTAAACAAGCTACGATCTGCATGACCCATCTAAAAACCAAGCTGCTGTAAATAAGTACTTATACGAGCATTTGATACTCTTGGTGCTTGTTTCAGCCCATACAATGTCTTTTTTAGCCAACATACATGTGTCGAATAGTCAAGGTATACATAGCCCTCAAGCTGTTCCATATATACCTCCTCAATCAAGTCACCATTCAAGAATGCATTTTTGACATCCATCTACCATAACTTCCATCCGTTGGAAGCTGCTAATGCAATGACTGTTCTTATAGTTGCCATCTTTGCAATCAGGCTGAAAGTCTCCTCATAGTCTAAGCCATACTATTGTCCATATCTCTTTGCAAGGTAGGCTTTAGACATTTCTAATAAACCATCTACCTTGCATTTCACTTTATAAACCCATTTGCAGCCAATGAGTGTTTTTCCTTCAGGTAAACTAACCAAATGTCATGTTTCATTTTCAGCCAATGGTGTTGCGTATTCTTCATCCATGGCAGCACACCAATTTCTATCTACAACTGCCTCATTGAACTTAGTAGGTTCTTTGTATTCCATCACTTTTGTCACATATGCATAATGTGAGGCTGAATACCCATTGTATGCCAGTCTATCAACTAGTTTCTTGACCCTTTCAAAATTTTTCAATTATGATTCACTATGCGATTTCCTCTCATGAGATGGCATATACCTGCTTTGCCTTGCACAGGTGTCATAACTGACGGTATGCCCAATTCACTATCAAGACTGTCAATGCCAAGTGACTCATATCCAATTTTAAGGGGGCCAATTACATTATCAAACATCTTCTCTTTGCCTTTATCTAGTCTCCCCCTAATTGACATATCCGTGTCCGTGGATGCAAAAACATGACTGCATAATCATCCTATCCAAGGACTAACAATAGAAGTACCATCACTTGTAGGTCCACTCATGGTAGTACTAGCTAAAGGATAATTTTTAGCATGAGTAGGGCTAGCTGGTCCATCAAAAAGCACTACATTCAAACCACCATACCATGATGCTAGCTCATCAAACACTATATCCCTACTAATCAAGGTCTCCCGAGTAGATAAATTATAACACTTGTAGGCCTTTCTATCCTATGCATAGCCACTTTTGAATCTAATTTCCTCCTCTTTTCATCAGGTATATGTACATAAGCAATATAACCAAACACTTTGAAGTGATTGATGTCGGGCTTGTGACCATATAACTTGGAACAATTTCCATGGCTTCTTTAAGAGAATAGTTCATTCACTGGACAGTAATTAGCTTGGTGTAATAAACTTCTATTTTAAAATTAAATGCTTTATGTTCATCAAAATTTTATTTTGATAGCATGGTTGGATACTACATATTGTCCTCTACATTTCTATACCTCACACATGGAAATTGGACACTTCTACTTTAAGATATGGCCAGATTTGTACTGCAGCCTATTTCAGACAGCCTACATTAGTTTGTTCCATTTACATGGTCTTTCTTTATCGATCTATTTGGTCTTCTTCAGCATGGACTCCTATTTCAACATGACTTCATCTATTTCAAGATATTATTGTACTCATCCTTGTATCTTGTCCCAAATTTAGCTTTGAGGACAAAGATCTTCTAGGCCGGGATGGCTTGTAATAGAGTACAAGTGCCTAAATCCCTTAGCCAATATTTAGCCTATGAGGGTTGAGTATAAAAGGCTAAGTTGTAACTAGCCTAGTATCTTTTTACCATTTATCAACATTACATGTTTGAGGTCTAAACCTCCCACCATCTAAGAGTGTGAATACTCTTGGCCACCATAGCTTGGGGTGCATACCATGATGTAGCCTCTCATAATTTGATTCTCAGCCATTTATGGTAATATCATTTCATGCCTAGCCACCATGGCTATGGTTTCTTGGCATTTAGTTTATTTCTTTGTATTTTCAGTTTAATGGTTACCTATGGGAATCAGCTTCTTTACAAAGGATGAGGTGCTTGACATATTCAAGGGTTTTAAGACACTTGCTAAAAATAAGTTCGGATATTATATCTCATGTCTAAGTTTTGATGGAGGTGGAGAATATGTCTCTAGAGAGTTTGACAAATACTTGGCAAAATATGGCATAAAAAGGTAGCTCACATACAATTACAGACCATAACAGAATGGTGTGGTAGAGAGAAAGAATCGTGTACTTATCGAAGTTGCCAGGGCAATGCTTAATGAAAAGAACTTTTCCAAATGCTTATTGGGCTGAAGCAGTTTTCAATGCTATTTATGTATTGAATAGAACACCTACAGCTAGAATTCATGATTTGACAGAAGCATGTTGCCAATAAGATTCTTCCATGGGCAAACCCTTCCACTTAATAAGAAACTCCATAAGAACTCGGTTCCTTATAAATTTCTCCCGCTTACCAATAATTTTTTCGTGTTCATAAAACCATCTTCATCAAGGGGAGGTAGTTCTTTAAGAACTTGAATTTCAGGGCCAATATATTTCTTGAGTTGTGATACATGAAAGACATTGTAGATGCGTGTAGTTGAAGATAAATCAAATTGATAGGCAAGATCCCCAACTCTCTTAACTATTTGCTATGGACCATAATACCTATGAGCAAGTTTATTGGAACCTTCAAGAAAACCCACTTACCTTTATCAAAAGGTAGCAAATTCTACTTAATATGGGTGAATTAAAGAAAATCAGATGCATCCTAAGCATGCACAATTTCTTTCACAAATTTAAGATTGTTTTGCTGCTGACTTACCACCTGGCTTACCACCTATACGTCCCAAAGATCACAAAATAGACCTAATCCCTAGATCACAACCACCATGTAAAGCACCATATAGACATAACCAAATTGAACAGAAAGAAATTCAAGTCTAAGTTGAAGAATTGTTAACCCAAGGACTCATTAGACCTAGTAGTTCTCCATTTGGTGCCCCTGTCCTATTAGTGAAAAAGAAAAACAATACCTATAGGATGTGCATTGATTATCGTGCCCTAAACAAGATCACTGTTAAGAATAGATATCCGATCCCTAGGGTAGACGATCTTATGGACAAACTACAAGGGTCTAAAATATTTAGCAAGATAGATCTTAAATCTGGATACCATCAAGTACAATTGAACACATCTGATATTTTCAAAATTGCATTTAGAACACAATTTGGACATTATGAATTCCTTGTTATGCCTTTTGGTTTAACTAATGCACCAACCACATTTAGTCGTATGATGAATCGCATATTTTTGAAGCATCAGCATTGTGTCATTTTTTTCTTTGATGACATATTGGTTTTCAGTAAGAATGAGAACGAGGATTATAAATATTTATCCTTGGTTTTCAAATTATTGAAAGAGAATCAATTATATGCTAATCCTGAAAAGAGTGAATTTTTCCAAATACAAATTTAATACTTCGGACATATTGTTTCATCTGAAGGTATTAAAGTTGACCCTAAAAAGATAGAAGCAATTTTGAATTGGCCGATACCTAAAAATGTGCATGAATTACGTTCTTTCTTAGGTCTTGCTAGCTTTTACAGAAAATTTGTGAGAAATTTCATTGCTTGCATTACATTTGACAAAATTATTTAAAAAATGCATTGTGTATCATTGGTCCGACAATCAACAAAAGTCCTTTGACTTACTAAAACATGCTTTAACTCATGCTCCTGTATTGCAATTACCTGACTTCAATAGACCATTTTTCCTAGTAGTCACTGACGCTAGTGGATCTAGAATAGGAGCAATCCTTATGCAAGATTCCCATCCCATATCCTACTCTAGCTGCAAACTTAAACCCTTTGAATTTAAGTATACTACCTATGATAAGGAATTGCTAGTTGTAGTACAAGCTTTATGTCAATGGAAACGCTATTTAATGGGATCTGAATTCATGATCAAAACTGACCAACAAAGTATTAAACATATCCTTAGTCAACCACAAATATCTGACCGACACATTAAATGGGCTGCTTTTATTCAAAGTTTTCATCTACTTATTCAATATCAAGTTGGAAAAGAAAATGTTGTTGCCGATACTTTAAGTAGAAGACCGACTATTCATAATATCTCTGTGATATCTTTTGATTCTCTTCTCCCTATGAAAGATAACTATGACCAAGACCCTAGTTTTCAAGCTGATTGGAATAAATTAGTTGCAAATAACTGGATTCCAATTGATTCATTGTCTTACGCTGATGGATTTATGTTTTATGAAAAAAGATTATATGTAACTATTCCATTTCAATCATTTGTCTTGCACGAAATTCATTGTCCCCCATATCAAGGCCATAGAGTAATCATTTCTACTTTGCGTACATTGATTGAAGATTTTTATTGGCCACACATGGAATCTGATGTATCTAACTTTGTATCTGAATGTTTAATTTGTCAAAGAGCTAAACGACACCATGGTAAGCAATATGGTTTATTAATGCCTTTACCAATTCCAGAATGACCATGGGAACAAATTTCAATGGATTTTATCACTGGTTTGCCTAACACTAGAGCTAATTATGATATGATTTGGACTATTGTAGATATGTTTAGCAAACAAGCATTTTTCATTCCATGCAAGAAAACGTTAATTGCATCTCAAGCTGCTCAATTGTTTTTGAAAATTATTTTCACTAATCATGGTTTGCCAAAAGTTATTATTTCTGATCGTGATTCTAGATTCTGCAATAATTTTTGGATTACTTTGTTTGCCAATTTAGGAACAAAGATTGATTTTTCATCTGCATTTCATCTTGAAACAAATGGGCAAACAGAAGCTACTAATAGTACAATTTTAGATCTTTTGCGTGCAGACACAATTTCAAAACCACAAACATGGGATACACATTTATATTTACTTCAGTTTGCATACAATAACACACCACATACAGCTACACACAAAGTACCATTTGAAATTATTTATGGATATAGATTGCCTACATCTGTTACATCATTGTCAAACAAAGTTCAAGCTGATGATGATATTGCTAACATGCATGCTACTATTTTTGATAAAGTTAAAGATATGATTGCGAAAGCCCAGCAATCATACACAAAACAAGCTAACAAGAAAAGAAAAGCTATGAGTTTCAAAGTTGATGATTATGTTTGGTTACTCATTGAAAAGAGAAGATTACAAAGTATTGACAAACACCCTGTTGTAAAGTTAGCTCCTAGATTTTATGGACCTTTCAAGATCATTCACAAAATCAATGACAATGCATTTAAACTAGAATTACCACAACACTGGAAAATCCACAACACTTTTCATATTAGTTTGTTACGACCTTTTAGAGGCCAATTACCTGTATAACTTGTCTATGAAAACCCTCCTTTGTTAGAAGAAGAAATTGAAATCCTTAAACCTGAAGCTATTCTAGATACTGACTTTATGACCACTAGAACTGGCCGTAGATATTCTAGATATTTGGTTAAGTTTAAAAATCATCCTGTTGAAGAGGCCCAATGGATGCATGCTCGAGACCTAAGTGCTTACCCCTCACTGTTGGCTCCACATTGAGCTAATAGCAATTGAGGACAATTGCTATCCCACCCTGGGGGTATGATGCCAGGAGGCATATTCCACGATGGATTTCTGAGGTTTTGCGGTGGATTCCGTAAAATTATATTTGTTGCCAGGGCTCATACACAAGGTGGATTCCTTTTGCGGTGTAAGTGGGTGATTCCACAAAATACATAATTAAATTAATGGACGTTTATGAGTTTAGAGTGCGCACTCGTAATAAATTTAAGGTTAGGATTGAGTTCTAACCAATTTATTTATTTTGTAGTTGAAGACTACTAGGTATTCACTTTTGTCAGTTTAATTTTATTATTTTATAACAATTGCGAATGCTTTAGTTGATGTGTAGAGTAGGCAGATGGCATTGGTAAGCACTGGGCGATAGCATGTATTCAAGTTATTTAGAAGAAATTATCATTTTTGATGGGCGCACATCTTAGGCGTGGCACCAATATTTATTTTGACTTGCTTATTTATTGAAGCGCTTGACATTTATTTACTATTTTGTATACGCATGGGTGTACGATTTAAATACTTGTTATTGGACATTGTATTTGGGCACAGCCCGACTCTTTGGGCACCCAGCCGCTTTATTCTTTAGTTGGACAAAAGCAAACACAAAAGCTAAAGTGTGCTAATTGTAAATTTGGGCTATTTTTGAGCTTGGAGATGAATAATATATTAAATATATGCTTTGTGGAGCACTCACACAAGGCATGGGGGGAGATTGTACCCAATTAGTCTTTTGCTTCATGTCGTGCAAGTCTTCTCTCTTGTTTTTTGTGCAAAAGTAGAGTTCTTTTGTTCTTGGGGACCTTCTGACACTTGCTACACGTACGCTGTCGAAGGGTTTGTGAAAGCAAAGTCGCGTCTTCAGAAAACCTTGAAAAATTTCAGGATAAAAGATCGAACAGATGAATAAACAAGATGAGAAAATAATGTCAGGAATATGTTTTATTTCTGTCAATAAGAGTTTCAAGATTCAAGATGAAGAAATCCGAGCAGCCTCTGGAATGCATAGATCATCTATACATTTCAAAGAAAATTTCCAAGAGTATGGTCTTCATCGATGAATAAGAAAGTGGATGAACATGGATAATTTTCTGATTCAAGTTCCATCATGATGACTATTTACTGATATTGAGATGGCTTACGGTTCCTGGATTATCATCTGTTGCCTTTCAGTTCTTTCAGCCATTAAAGGTCATAATCCATGTCCCAGTGCTGTCATCAAAGATTCTCAGCTATTCAATACCTTATAGATGAATAATCGAGCTACGAACATAAGCTTCAGAATCTCCCTTCTCCCATAAATGGAACATGGAATATGAAGCCCATAAATTGACCTTTAATATACCAAAGATGCATGTATCCAATAGCTACTGCAAGGATTCAAACATTGTGCTAACCATCAAATTCTTGTTGTGCTGGGCATACGCTTGTTTCTGAAGAACATATATACAACAGGTAGACCACTTTCAGCATCATTACAATTACTCCAAACAGGTAATATGTAGGTTTTGGTGGTTCAATTTCCAGAATGCATTGGAACAGTATGGCTTCATCTTCTGCTTTTTACATGTGTAAAACAGAAATTGTCTTGCAATTGAAGATCATAAAGAGACAAGGTATGAGGGAATCCAAGTCATCATTCACAGAGACAGTTTCCTGTGAGAACTCATGATACAAAAGGTAAAGAGACAAGGTATGAGGGAATCCCTGGCTTTGTTGCATGCTTTGAGGATGGAGAGCGAAGCATCAACGTGTGGGACAAGGCCAAAACAACTGTTATGATAGGATGGCAGATTATTTGCAATTGTATTTGCAATAAGTGTTACTATCCCGACAGGTCAGGCTTCGCCGACCTCCTCTGATCATTCATCCGATGTTGTTGCATCATGTTTTGAAACGACCAAAAAAAATAACAGGACTTTGTATTCATGCATGGTGGATGGCGAGCGGCACTGATTGACTAGCCAAAAACTACGGCTTGCAATTCCAGTTGATGCGGCTGCTAATGTGCCATGACGAAGGCCGGTTCCAAGAATTCTATGCACAATCAACAACTCTTTCGAAGCGCACGATTTGTTGTAGTTCGTTGCTTTATCAACACCAACTTGCTGAGCGAAATGTCGTCGTTATTGATGCCCTCTGCCAGTCAGAATATGCCGCCACACGTTGAACACTGCTTGGAGGTTGCAGTCGGTCAGTTTTGAAGAGTAATTGCCCAGAAGACAGTCTGCTCAGTGCTTCTCCATCTTCATTGTCATCTTATTTGTCCGTTCGGCTTCGTCCCTCCTTCGTCAACTTTAGCCCTTCTCCGTCTGTGTCTCTGGATCTCCGAGAACGTCCTCTCCTTCCCTCTGATTACCAAGATCCCCGAATGCCTGTTTTCTCTGCGTTTCCTTCCCTTCTCCCCCAATTAGCATCGCCTTCCTCCCTTTCTCTCGCCCGCTTTTTCCCACGCTCTTCCCTTCCTTTCGAATCTGCTTTTTCCCCCCCAAAATAGCCTTTTTGTTTTTCTTACCATTCACTATTCACAATCCCCTTTTTTTTAAACCACTCTTCCTTTTATAGCATATCACACGCAGAAAAGCGGTTTCAACTTCCCGTGCATACCGTAATGCTCGCAAAGAAGCCGAGATGTATGATCTATAAGTTGAAGTGTTGCATCAGCCATGTTGCATAACACTTGTTCTATCCCAACGGTCCGTTGGATTGTCAAGAGCATTATACTGAAGTAGCAACTCCACTATTGAGCAATGTCCCTCACTAGCGACAAGATGTAATGCAATTCTGTTATCATAATCAGCTGCTTTTGGTGAAGCCCCATCATCCAACACATCCTTCAATGCATTTGTGTCATCTTTGCTTGTCTAATTTCTAGTAATGTCATCTTCTCTATGACTACTATGCATGCCTGAAGGCTAAGGACAAATATTGCCTTGCAAAGAATACAACCTTCATCTTGCATTTGTTTGTAACACGATAAACTGCTTTCCACTTGACCTTGCTCAACATAGGCTGAAAGCATCTCATCTTGCTCACCACTATGCCTCCAACTCCTCCTCACTATACTCATACGCAGAAAATAATTGCAAACACAACAACTAAGGATGTACAAAGTATCAAATCACACACAACTTTTGGGTGGTTTTCACACCTCGAATGCGCAGCAATACAACAACGCATATAGCATCCGATCTGTGCACCAAGAATTCTACAATAGCTTGTTGGAGAAGATCCTTTGAGCTTTGAAGAGTGTAAATTCTTGTTAGAGTCAAGGATTCCATGAATTTTTAGACATTGCCATGTTCAAGAGGCCGGAAATGCCTTCAATTAAACCTTCCCAAGGTTGTATACAACAAAAGCCCAATGAATTAAAGCCTCAATGAAGCAAAATTTGATGAAGATTGATGCATGCTGTGTTTTTTCCCAATTTGAGATGAGGAAAATGCTTCAATCTTTCTTGGAAGCTCCAATGTTTGTGCCCAATGTCGGTTGTACATGCTTGCTTTCCACTTCTTGAAGCTAAAAGAGACCAAGATTGACTCAAAACTTCAAGAAAATGCTGAGATCTTCATATTGTCCACTTTTAACCATAGCTAGGGTTGTGAAGGAAGCTTCAGGGCTGAATAAGAGTGAAATACCAAGTATCAAAAGGCAAGCACTTCATGTCAGGACTGACATTAATCATTCAAATGAGGGAGAAGCTTCAATGATGAAGGAGATTGCTGATTTTTCCCAGGAGAAGCAGGGCTGAAAATTGGCACAAACTGTGTTAGCCTCTTCCTGCTCCACGCGATCATTATTTTAATGAATACTCAATAATAGAGTAGTCTATAGGTTGCTCAGGGTATCAGGAATCATCTCCAGTAGTAGGTGGCTTGAAGAGAAATGATCATGGCAGAGAGAAATGAGAAGAGATCCCCATGGCAGTTTTCAACAAGAAGCTTGGAAAGAGGAAAGATAAGCTTGCTCCAAAAAATAACCACGGTTTAACCTCTCTAAACCTTGTTTAGGCTTCAATTAAGTCCATGATTCTTCAAAAATGGTCCCAAATTGATCATGAACCATCAAAATGACCATGAATCTGTAGTTATTTCTTCAAACATTCTTCAAGACTATTAAATTTAGTCGTGGCTTACTGCACAGACCTTAACTAGTCATGATTTTAATTGAATCCAATCCTGTGACTAATTCTTGCCCTCCAATTACTCTGTGCCTAAAGTGTAACCAGATTTACCATGAAAATGACCTTCCCATTGGATCAAAGATGTGCCCTGATACCAATGTAAAGAAGTTAATTCCCACATGTAACCATTAAACTGAAAATACAAAGAAATAGACTAAATGCCAAGAAACCATAGCCATAGTGGCTAGGCATGAAATGATATTACCATAAATGACTAAGAATCAAATGATGAGAGGTTGCAACATGGTATGCACCCCAAGCTATGGTAGCCAAGAGTATTCACCCTCTTAGATGGTGAGAGGTTGAGACCTCAAACATGTAATATTGATCGATGGCAAAAAGATGCTAGGCTAGTTACAACTTAGCCTTTTATACTTAACCCTCGGCTAAATATTGGCTGAGGTATTTAGGCACTTTTACTTGAAGGGGATGCAATGGCAGTGGAGAAGGAGAAGAGGAAGATGTGGGAGAGAAGAGTACACACAATGTAGGTGCTATCAAGAATGATATATTGATAGCCTTATTGAACTTTTAGATTATATATGAATAAAGAATATGGCCGATCACTATATACAGGCAGGCCCAAGGGCCTTTTACCCCAACAACCTCCCACTAAAAGGCCAATGGGCCATGGAGTGAAAAAAAAACAAAGAAAAATAAAAAGAGACAAGGTGAGGAATCATGACATCTCACCCAATGCCCAATCGGAAAGCGAGCTATGCAATAAGCATCGGGAACCTCTATAGAAGAGTGAAGCATCCCCTAGTCCATGACATCCAGGAGATAAGTGATCCCACAGCTCCATACAACGGAGCAGTCCAAGAATGCTTCTCATGAAGCAAACACAACTCATGAGTGCAAGGCCGTAATGCATAAGCATTAGAGTAGTGCATAGCATTAGCATGGTGCATAGGAGGGTCTCATGCCACTCCATGCCTCATGTGGTGTAATACCATTCAAAGTCAGACACGACGTCCTATTAAGAAAGTAGATTGCCATCATAAGGGCCTCAGCCCAAAATCCATAAGATAACCTAGCTGTGGTAAGCATAGAAGCAATCTTTGCCTGTAGAGTCAGGCACATGCCATGAGCAATCCCGTAATACCATGGGCATAGGAAATCAATGCCAGACTACTAACAATAGGACTAAAAGCTGGGAGAGATAACATGACTCTCATAATCCATTTGCACTTAGGCTTACAACCAGCAGAATCCATAAACCTGTCAAGCATAATTGCGGCATCCTCAATCCATACCAAGGGAAAAGCCTAAACACGATGAGTGGCATGATCCACGAAGGTCATAAAGTACGATGTTACATCAAGTAACTGGAAAGACATAGGTCCATATACTGCACAATGGACAAGATCTACAGGATCATGCCTCTCATGATCACCATGAGCCAAAGGGGCTCTACAATGACCATAAGTACAATTAGAGCAAGCATCAAGATTTACACGTGACAAAGGAGGTAGCAATGAGTCTAAAAGAGACAAGATCTCCATCTCTCTATGGTGCATATGGCCTAGGCGATAATGCCATAACAATGCATGTGGTATTCGGATAACTACAACCATAGAATCTCCCACATGAGAGACATGCATTAAGTAACCATAACCAACTCTAGAACCTTTGGCCAAAACCAAGCAACCACGACAGATTTTTCATGACCTATCTTGAAGAGAAACAATATATCATGCATCATGCAACTAACTCTGACAAAAATAAAGCTCTTACTAAGCATGGGAACATGTAAAACATCCCTAAGCATAAGAAAAGTCCCATTAGGCAAAGCTAGGTGTATATCCCCCGTACCAACAATAGCATAAGACTGATCAAGGCCCAAATCAATGCATCTGTCAACCTCCCTGTAAGAAGAGAACCATGCTCTATAAGGGGTAACATGACAAGAGGCTAAAGAATCCAACAGCCAATCAAAGGCATAGGCTTGATCATTGATCAAGTAAGCTGTAGGGAAACTAGATGGTAGGAGGGCATGCCAAACTACATCATCATGGGTAACTTCATGTACCTTACCACTAGAAAGAGTGGTAACACATATTGCACCACTGACTCTCTGCTCATGTCGAGCTTGTCTCTCTCTCTGTTGCTCTCTAATCCATCTAAAACATTTTCTTTTAACATGCCCAAGCTTTCCACAATGGAAGCATACAACATTTGTAATTGAAGAACCTATAGAGGACGACAAGGAATCCAAGTCATCACGAATAAGGCTATCCATAGCATCCACGAAGCTCAAGGAGTCGAGGTATGCCCCAAAAAAGGAAACTTGCTCATAAAGACAATCATCTGCAACAAGTACATCAGTGGTAGAAGCATGCTGCAAAGGCTCATGAAACCTCAACTAACGGGAGGACATAAAGGCATCAACCAAGGATGCAAAAGCTCCCACATGAAGAAGATTCATAGCCAACTACATGACATAACCAACCATAGTATGGTAAAGCATAAGACATCTATCATAAGATCATAATGTATTCAGCCATGAAATCAGCCCATAACCATAATGGCAAACATGACTCTGCAGTACATCAGACAACATAGTAGCATCCAAGTCAATGCAAGACCGGTAAGTGGCATAAGATCCTGCAATGGTCAAGCTTTAGGAGAAGCCCAAATACATGTACAACATCATCCATACAAGTGGCTATGCAAGGTATACAATAGTAGACCATGTGCATAGACATGTAAGCATACATAACATCTGCTCTCTAACATGGACATGCAACAGTAGCCCAACTAGCATAGAAGCTAGACAACAGAGGAGCAAGAAACCATAACTACATCCCAAGCACTATAAATTCCACTAATCAATCAAATAACCTGCAATAAATCCAAGCACCAATGAGCATGCAAAGCTCAATAAAAATTTGCAAAGACAATGAAGCAACTCTGCTCAATACATGTCTGCAACATCAACCAAACATCCAGGGATCCATAACATCAAAGCATAAGGCTAAGTAGCATCCAATCTACATAAGGGATAAACAAACCAAATGTCAAACTGCTCAAAGGAATACTGCAATGAAGGTTAAGACGAAGCCCAAGCATCTGTCATCCTGCATGCAATTGAGACCAAAAGCATCCACCTCAAACATCAATCTCAAAGAGGGTCATACAAGAATCACCCAAGTGATATGTAACATGAACTGTCTCAAGTACCATGCCAGCTGCCAATAAAAAATGATAGTGAAACCATAAATTGAGCTCTAATCTTGGTTCAAAATGATTTTGGGAACGTAAACATCAATGTGGCATCATCCAAATACATCAAGACATCATCTCGAGTAGCCGGAGTACCCCGTAGACTATATGCATAACCAAACTATAGCATAAATAGCTTCATTCCTGAAGTTTCCAACACCAAATAAATATCCAAAACTGAGCAAATAGTGGCTCAATCCAAGCTCAAAACCAGAGGCAAACCATAGGCATACTTTCCCATAGGTATAGGCACCAATTGAGCATAATCGGGCATCAAATGACCTTGTAGCATAAGCATAAAATGTAATGATAGGAGGCTCTGCCCTATTTTGGGCTGCCTATGAACTGTGTAAAATAGTCAATGGTTGAGAAAATTCAGCCGCAAAAGCATCTCACATCATAGGTATACATTCCCCTAGCATTTTGGGATGCCAAAGTGGTCCAGACATAATATGCTAATGTAGCACTACTATGGGATGCCTGTAAATTGTGTATAACAGTCCCAAATCTAAAGTAAATCACATCAATGCTCAATGCCAAGCTTGAAGACCAAGTCCAAGGTTGAAATCAAGTGTCGAGGGCTCAAGAAGCCATATCCAAGTGCCCTATTGATGAGGGGATGCTTCAAATGATGGTCATGAGCTGTAGATAGGTCTAAAAAATGGCGCAAAATGTTGAATCATTCAAGCATCACGTTTTTGTACAAAAACCAAGGTGGAGGGAGGCAAGACAAGTCCCAATGGAGGCCTAGAGTATGCCCAAACAAGCTTACAAAGGCTCAAGTCAAGGGGAAGTAGAGACAAGCTCCAAAGAGTGAAGCTATGGCTGCCCTTGCTCTTCCAAACCCTATTGTACTTGTGAATGACTAAAATTGAGTGAGAGAAGAACTCCCATACCTCGTGTCAATGCCAGGAAGCGCTCACAGAGGACCCGCTATGATACTAGTTGAAGGGGATGCAATGGCAGTGGAGAAGGAGAAGAGGAAGATGTGGGAGAGAAGAGGACACACAATGAGGTGCTGTCAAGAATGATATATTGACAACCTTATTGCACTTTCATATTATATATGAATAAAGAATATGGACAGTCACTATACATAGGCAGGCCTAAGGGCCTTTTACCCCAACATTAGTCTATTACATACTTGTGCTTCAAGATATACATCCATGTATACTTGTTGAAATCATCAATAAATGACACATAATATCTGGCACCACCAAAAGAAGCATTATGGGCAGGACTCCATACATTCCAATTTATCAATTGCAAAGGTCTCAAATTGTTTCTAACATGTCTCATGAATGGAAACATTGCTTGTTTCCCAAACTAACAAGTAGAGGAGACATGCCCAAGATCAGTATACTTGAACTTTGGCAAGCCAAGTACAACCTCTCTTTGCTGCATAAGCCTCTGAATGTTTACATGACCAATGCATTTGTGCCAAATTTTTATATCTCTAACTACTCCATTATCATGGGCAAACATGGCTGCTTTCAATTCAAGGATAGATGCATCCAAAGCGAACATTCTACCATCTCTCTTGCCTTTAGCAATCAATTTGCATACATTTCCATATTCCCCAATAAAGGAGCCATCTTTGTTGAATCTGACTTGCAGATTTTGTTCTGCCATCTATCCAACAGACAAAAATTCTTAGTAATAGAAGGCACATGTAGTATATAATATAGAATCTTCTTTTTTCCATCAAGCATGATTAATGGAACCACACATGTATGTTGAATATCATGTTGTGTGTCATAACCAGTGCATACATGTCCATGGAAACCTTGGAGTGGGAGCTCACCCTCAACCGCCAAGACCCGCAGACCGCTTATTGTTTCAAGCATTTCAAGCGAGCTCTAATGGCTATCTCTCACCTAACTAATGCGCCTTCGATCCTATGAGTGTAATGAGGTTACTTTGATGCTCGAATGAGTAGCCTCCTCCCTCAAGCACCCCGGCAGCTCCACGATCCGTGATGTGAGCTCAACCCTCTACCGTCAAGCTCCATCCACCATAGTTGTGCTCGCGAGACAAGAGAAGAGAAGAAGAGAGGAGAAGATGGAGAGCTTCTCCACCACATTCCCTCACTCTCACACTCCTTTTCTCATTTTTCTGAGATTGCTTTTGTGCCTTTTGCCTTTTCTCCTTCTTGTTGACTTCGTTGGGTCCACATTTTGGAATTTTCTTAGATTCATTTTTTATTTTCTTTGTTTTTTTGGTCCTCTACTAGGGTTAACATTATCCCCCTCCTAGTTGAGTGCTAATCCCATGGCACTTGCGGTTCTTTGTTGATTAGGGCTTGATGAGTTGAACAGTGGTTTCTTGGGTTGATGATGGGGCCTTGTGGGGATGGGCCATGGAAGAGAAGCTTATCAAATGATTGAGGTGGTGGAGGCTGAGGGTATACCGTGGATGACGGGGCCTTGGAGGTCGGTGGTTAGTCACCTTTGTCTGTATCTAAAAGGAAAAGAAAGTGTGTTGTCTAGGGGGTGTATCTACCTTACCATGTGATGTAATGTGCTTGTGCTAGTGGAATTGGAGGCTAGTTCAAAAGCCCAAGTGTTGACCCACTCTTGAGGACCCAGTCCATGCAAAAGGGTGGTGCTATGGGTGAAGCTTAGGGAGACAAGTCTAACCATAGGTGAGTGTGACCTCCCTAGGTATATCCTACCCTTGATGAACCCTAAGCATGAGGTGGGGGTTCAAAAAAGGGGCTACGAGTTTAGGGAGGACAGAGCCGGCCGATGGAGGCCACATTGTGCGCAACTAACTTGAGGACCCCTAGGTGCAGTGCTTGTGGTGCTTATGATGCTCATGTGGCGAGTTTTCTGCTTTCTCTTATGATTTCTTCTTATGTTTTCTCTCTTTTCTTTTCTTTTCTTTTTCCCTTTTAAAAAAAGAATGAATAACTAATCTTTATCATCATGGTCGTGAGAAGGAGTTAGGGGCCTAAGGGACTTGTTAAGGAAGGCTTTTCCTTGCATATATCCCTTTAGGTTCATTCTAACTTGGAGAGGAGTTGTGGACAAAAATGGGTGGTTGCATCGAGTGAAGCGACTATCCTTAATGTCCTCTAAGAGGGCCATGCAAAAAGATGGTAAGAGAGTAGCTCGCATCATCAACCTAGCCATCGCACAACTATCTATGCCAGCATTAAGATCAAAAAATAGGGGTGGGAGGTGGTACTCCTGTGGCGTAGGATCCTGTCTAAGTAGTACCCTAAGTAATCTAAGATAATTACAAGTAGTGATAAAGGTGGGATCTGAGCAAAAAGTAAACTCATTGAGAAAATGGGCAATTGAGTCCCATAGGTTTCTTTTTCAAAGAAGGTCAAGGCGTCCTCCGATGGCTTAGTGGCATTTACGTTGTATATCTCTGGGAAATCATATCTGTTGTGGATGTCAAGGTTGAAGTCCACCCTACCCTTTTTGGATATGGCATATATGTGGGGTCATTTCTCTCGAAGGATAGTGTGTTGCAAAACAACATCGAGGTGTCTATGTTGCCATCCCAGATTCTCCTTCTCCACTTTGGTTGGAACTCATAGCTTGTCACTGTCCTGGGCACCTCCATGACTTTGTTTTCCTAATAATTGGGTGCTTCCATTCCCCATTGCTTCAGATTCTTCTCCCTCTCCTAGCTCCACCTATTGCTGAGCCTTCCTCCCATGCTTATCACCTCCCCCACCACTTTGGTCAATAGCACTCTGCATAGGGTGGAGGGGAATTTGATAGTGGATTTGAAGGGTTGGAGGCCATTTACTTTCTTCTCCCACACTATGAGCTCCGCATTCCAATCCATTGGGAAGAAATTTACTCGTGGTGGAATGGGTGCTTCTGGGGCTATTGTTGATTAGGCTTTTAATCTTTTCCTTGCCTGCTCCAACATCCTCACCCTTTTCTTCTTGAGTTCTGCTTTTCTCTTGGCAGTGGTGTCCACCTCTTACTGCGTTTGTAGTTGTAGAGAGAGAGGTTGCAGTACTAGTTCCTTGTCTGGCTGTCCCATTTCAAATTCCAATCCTGCTTCTGGAAGTGGCCTTTGCATTTCAGCTTCGCTCCTGGGCTCTTGTGGTTCTCCTTCCTTGAAGCCTAGTAGGTCCACCTCTTCGATCGTTAGCCCTACTACCCTTAGCAAATAATCTCTTTGATCTTGTCGGCTTAGGCTGGTCCCTATGTTTAAATATTTGAATATTTATGTTGAATATATATTTGAAATGGAAAGAGATAGTATTGTACTTACAATAGTAGCATGTGTAGTGGACTTTGAAGCTCTTTAGTTTTTATAAGTGAAAAATGTGCTAAAATTTATGTTTTTATGCTTGAATACATGTACATGACTACAAGGGGAAATTTGCTGCCTATAGCTTTATAAACTCCACAGCACTTTGTGTCACTTGAAATGGCACAATCACCTGCAATGACAATTACTTATAGAAAATCTGCTCCTAAAAATAAGAAGACTAGTAAATCTAAATATTTGAACTATTGAGAGTATTTTGAGATGAGAATACCTTTGTTTTAGCAAAAAAATTCATTGCTGGTTATTTCAAACTCACTGAATGTTGAGACATAACTAGATAAACTACATGTAGTCAATGAGATCTGCATGAAATGCTACTCTCCTAAGATGTTAGGACAAATGGCTGGAGATGTTTGACATGCTTCTATGCTAAGAAATCACTGGTTATTGTAGATTTTATACTATTATAAACTATTGGACTAAAATTTTTCTGATTGAACAATGACCTATCTATGTAATTTGAATGAAGTTTCTGGGATTCTCGTTTGAGAATTTATGTCTGCTACATGTTAGTTGAGCTGGATTGAACTGAATGCAGGGTTCCTATATATGTACATGAGTTGCTTGAATGTTATGCAAGCATTTAAAGCAGTGAAAAGACACAATGTACTGTAAGGAGATAGGAATTTATAGGTTGCATAAAGCATTGAATGCTTTTAGGTGTGCAAATATGGCAAATTCTATAGGTATCGATAATATCACTCAAATTGTGGGAGAAAAGCTAGACAATAAAAACCTTGCTTTGTGGAAGTTCAGGATGCAAAACTTCTTGATTGGCAGAGGCTATTGGGATTTATGTACAAGAGAGTTAAAGTGAAACCTGAACCGCCTGATTGGAATTCCACTCGTGATTAGCGGAGAGCATGCTGACAGTGGTTGGAAAGAGCAAGCAAAGTGCTACACTAGTTCTCCTTATGCATTTCTGATGCGATGGCTATGCAAATTACAAGCTGTCTATCCCCAAAGGATGCTTGGGATATTCTCACGAAGAATTATGGTAATGTTACTCATGCTAGAAGCAACAGTTTAATAACATGTCCAGAAATGGTAGGAGCATTCAAGCTTATAAGACAAAGATAAAGACCATAGCAAATCATCTTGCTACTATTGGTTCTAAAGTCTTAGAGGATGACATGATTGTAGTTACATTGAATGGACTAGGCAAGGAGTATAATTTTTTTGATACGTTGATTTCTATGAGAGCATATTCCCCTAACTGGGATGAATTACTTGCATTGCTACTACATGAGGAAGTCAAACTTGGTCTCAATATAGGTTCGAGTATCTCTTAGAGCAGAGATACAATTTTGTACTCTAGTCAATGAGCTAGAGGTGGTAGAGCTCGTGGAGCTTTTGAGGTCATGGAGACACTCAACATACGTATGGAGAGCAACAATAGAATATATGGCAAAGCTCGAATGAGCAAGGATAGTGATGATGCCAGGAGGCATATTCCACGGTGGATTCCGTGAGGTTTTACGGTGGATTCCGTAAACTTTGATGACCGGGGCTCATACACAAAGTGGATTCTTTGTGCGAGAAGTTGATGGGGACGCCTGTCCTTTTCGGGCGTTTCATTAATTTAGTGTGTACATGGGTGATTCCATAGCGGGTGATTTCGCAAAATGCATATTAAATTAATAAACGTTTATGAGTTTTGAGTGCGCACTCGCAATAAATTAAGGTTAGGATTTATTTCTAACCAGTTGATTTATTTATGTAGCTGAAGACTGCTAGGTATTCACTTTTGTCAGTTTAATTGTATTATTTTACTAACGATTGTGAATGCTTCAGTTGATGTGTAGAGATAGCAGCAGTGGTAGAGGAAAGCATTGGAGGATAGCGAGTATTCGATTTGTGGATTATATTCTGATAGACGCCACGCCTATATTTTGTCATGCCTATTTATTGAGGCATCGATTATTTATTATTATTTTGTATGCGCATGGGCACACGGTTATGTTATTTCTATTTGGACATTGTATTGGGCATGCCAGTCTCTTTGGGCACCGTCCATTAGCTTTATTCCTATTTTTGTAA